>NC_133648.1:33764289-34064289 GCF_009905375.1 Apium graveolens
ATACCCTCAGTATAGGGGACCCAAAGGTGAACATTTTTTTCTAAACCGGGAGTCGATGTTCCCGAGTATAATATATATTATATTGTATATATTTATATATATTGATATATTTTTTCAAAACTATTAATCGACTAAGGTTTATTCAATAACTTTATTTTATTTATTTAATGAATATTATTTTGAATATTCATTCGAGGGCTTATGACTCCCTTTATTTATTAATGAATATTATTTTGAATATTCATTCGAGGGCTTATGACTCCGTTTATTTTATTAATGAATATTATTTTGAATATTCATTCGAGGGCTTATGACTCCCTTTATTTTATTAATGAATATTATTTGAATATTATTCGAGGGATTATGACTCCCTTTATTTTATTCATGAATATTATTTGGAATATTCATTCGAGGGCTTATGACTCCATTTATTTTATTAATGAATATTATTTCGAATATTCATTCGAGGGCTTATGACTCCCTTTATTTTATAATGAATATATTTTGAATATTCATTCGAGGGCTTATGACTCCCTTTATTTTATTAATGAATATTATTTTGAATATTCATTCGAGGGCTTATGACTCCCTTTATTTTATTAATGAATATTATTTTGAATATTCATTCGAGGGCTTATGACTCCGCTTATTTTATTAAATAATATTCTTTATTTTATTAAAGAATAATATTTCGATAGTCAAACTTACTTTTGATTATTCAAATAAAGATAGTACTTTCGTATAAGTATATCTTTGTTATTTAATATTCATTTCAAGTATGAGTTTTAACACTTCTACTTCGATTATTTTTATAGAGATTATCCTTTTTGGGAATATTATTTAAATAATAATATTCAGATATTTTCTAATATATTGGGACTGATTTATTTTAATAAATCAGCAGTACTCCAAACATTCTTAAAAATGTTTCGAGTCTTCGAAATGATTTTAAAAGTTAGAGCGGATCCCAAAACTCATTTTTATATTTAAGATCCTCCTTTCGAAGGGGATTTAAATATTCGCCTCTAAACCTGAGGGATCTGGCTCTGTGGTGTATTTTATATTCGCAACGAGGTTGCTGTTTTTGATAAATGAATTGATTACTTACCCAAAGTTCGGGAAGTAAGTCCATCTATTGAGTCGGCATAAGCAACATGGGCTCAGAGGGCGTCCATGAAAGTGTAAGTGGCTCAGTGGGAGTCCATCAAATGCGTAAGTGGCTGAGTGGCAGTCCAGCATAAGGTCTTATTGTGGCCAGGGTGATGACCAGTGGGGAATTCGTCCATTTATTAGTAGAAAAGGTTACTAATTGGTATCTTTGCCTGATCAGCAAGATATCAGGTTTATGCCAAGGTTTTCTCCTTTCCAAATTCATTGGATATTGCAACTCTGTTTATAATTTTCATAACAGAGGTTTCAATGAGTGTATGAAATGTATATATATATATAAGTGTATATATATATATCGGGACTTAATGAAGTACCTCGTAACTTCATTATTTGTAATGATATTCAAAGATTGAATCTATTCAAATCTTGTCTTGTAGTCTCATCAGTGTGATGAACTTTTCAAACTGATTATAACTTGAGCGGTGGTAGTTCAAGTAGTATTTGGAAAATATATAAGTATATTGGAGTATCTTGTAACTTCATCTTTTAAACTTATATCTGGTTAATGATTATCTTATACATGACAAAGATTTTCACAAAACGTTGAGACAAGGTTAGATATATGAGATGACCTTGCAACGATATTTTTATACAGTTATAAACTAGAACCCTGTGTATATTAGGCATGGAAGAGGACTTCCAAGATTTTGAAAGGTATATAAGTATATATACTGAATATTTTGCAACTTCGTCGCATTAAGATATCAAACTTGGTTCATTTCTTCTTGACCAAGACTTTCATGAGTACTATGAGAATGCTCATATATTGTTAATTGTTATATATATTATTTCGGTGGGCTTGTTGCTCACCCTTGCTTTCTTCTTCATCACACAACAACAGATAGAAAAGATGAACAGGACCAAGCTCCCGATTCGTAAGCGGTTAGGAAACGTTCCGCAGTTTCCTGTAGGCGTTGATGTCGTTATAGCCGAGGTAGGATCTACCAATAGGCTAGGCTTTCAACTTTTGATGTACCAGACTAATGTATATTTATGAATTATAATAATGGCAAGGAAATGTAAATTTATTCAGAAACCCTTTTAAGGTGTAATGGCATATAATTGTGGAATAAAGTGACTTGTATTATTTTTTTGGTATTCATCTCTGAGACTATAACTTGTGATGTGTGTGTATATTGTGGGGTCACAGTATGTAGTAGTTGGTTGTTTATTAAGATTAAGTGTTATTAAGGGAAATGAAACTCGTGACAACCCGGATCCCCGACCCCGGATTTGGGGGTGTTACAGAAATGGTATCAGAGCCAAGCGTTATAAACCTCAGAGATGATGTGACATTAAGATAATAAGTTCACTAAGATAATAAGAACTCTTGCCAAGTTCATAGTCGGGCTACCTAACGTAGTACTGACAGTTAAAACCCTTATGGGAACCCTTATAAATATCGTGATAGAAGCGTAGTTCGTTATCGTATATGGTAGCGGGACTCCGAACCCTAAGGTTGAGGAGCAACAACGCAATGATGTTTTATTACTGATTGGGGATCGGATTGTGGATCCAATGGAACACCCTAATGAGGGACCAGATGATATTCATATTGAAGATGTAGCGGTTGAGGATGTTGTCCCAGAAGGGATTGTTGTTGAGAAGGATCTCGTGGAGGATCCTAACAAGACTGAAGAGATGATCGCTGAGGAATTGATAACCATGGTTAGGGAAACTACCAGAGGTAGGATTGGCCGGTCACTACCGGAGGTTCGTTCAAGTTTGTAAAGATAGTAGCCCCCTTTAACGCGGCTTACTCGTAATACAGAGAAGTTTGAATGGACAGAGAAATGCGATAAAAGCTTTTAAGAACTAATGCAAAGGTTGGTGACGGCTCCTATGTTGGCATTGCCGGATGGAAAAAAGGAGATTTTGTGAATTGTAATGACGCTTCGCATAAAGAATTAGGGTGCTTTTATACAGCACAACAAGGTAATCGCGTACGCGTCAAGACAATTAAGGGAATATAAAATTCGATATCCCTACCCATGAGCTTGGGCTCGTGGCAATAGTTTTGCCCTAAAGATTTGAGGCACTACTTGTATGGAGAGAAGTGCGAGATTCACAAACCATAGGAGCTCTAGTACATTTTTACGTAGAAAGAGCTCAACATACGCCAGATGAGGCGGTTAGAGCTAATCAAGAATTATGATTGGGAGATTCTTTATCATTCGGGGAAAGCCAATGTGGTGGCTGATGCCCTTAGTAAAAAGGAGAGACTCAAGATGATAATGTCTTTTGGAGAGTTTATAAGAGATTTTGAGAAAATGGAAATAGAAGTGAAGGTAACCGGAGCTGGTACCGAAAAGCTGTTTGAGATTGCAATACAGTTCGAATTATCGGAAAAGAACATATTGTGCCAGAAAAAGTGATGAATGAAGGCAGAGAGCCAACAATTAGATAAAAGATTAATACCGAGAAAGATGATAAGGGAATAATGAGGTATTCCTACAGAATTTGGGTTCCAAATGTTCAAGAGCTTAAAGATGAGATCTTAGATGAAAGCTAGTTTGAGGAATAAGATTTAGAGCAAACCCTGAACGTGATAGTCAGGGAGGTTGACATCAAGATAGAAGAACCCATAACATAATGAAATGGAAAACAAGGATTTTAACGTATAAGATAACCCTGATTGTGGGAGAAGGATAAAACATTTCATACTGAGAAAACAGAAGTCGAGCAAGATAGGGAGAACCGAGATGGTACTCCTATGGGGCAATTCATGGACCTGCCTAAACAAAAATTATACTTTTATTCCCAAACACCACCCTGAGGAAACAATGCAGTGGGAAATTCTTTCAGGACCTTTAAGTCACTAAGCTCTCAGAGTTCCAAGGAACAAGTTGACCTAGCCGAGGCAAGAGCCTGGACAAAGGAAATAGAGAAATGATTTTATATTCTAAATGATTGATGAAGTACAAAAGACTATTTTTATCACTTACCCTCCTAAGAGAGAGACCACCCGCTGGTGAAAGACCAAGAAAGGCACGGAGCCAGAGGTTAGAATAAACTGATTAAAGTTCAATCAATTGTTTTCGGGAAAGTAATTCCCAAGGTTATGGAGATAGTGTAAAAGCTTTAGAGCCAGAACAAAGGCGGACGAGTATGATGAATTATGAAGCTAAGATATAAAAGTTGTCAAGATTTGTTAGGTCCCAATTTGTTTGTAGAAGGGGGGTTGAATGCAAACAATACCGTTTAATCGAATAAAATGCGGAATAAAATTGTGAAACAAAATTCAAGTTAAATAAAACTTTTATTAAACTTGAAAGGTGTTACAACTACGGTATCGGTTACAAGGGATTAATCTCAAATCAATTATTACAAATCTAGAATAAATTCGACATGAACTTTTTCTATTTTTGTAATTAAAAGATCAAATACTAAATGCGATTTGAGATTAAGTTCTAGGGATTTTAATCCGCTAGATTGATACACAAGAACAAGATAAGTATTTCTAGTTGATTGGATTTAACTTTACAATCTAGAAATTGATCTTGAAGTTGCAGATGAGATGAAATATTTTTCTGCTCCTTTTTCTTTTGTTCTTGAGTTTGTGTTCTGTTTGATTGTAAGTGAAATAATAGACTTCTGCTTCTTTTTATCAAACAGCCGAATGTAAACATGTACTGGCATGACAATCTCTTTGGCCAGCAAGACTTTCGGTATGACAAAATTTACAACTAGCAAGACAATTAAAATGAGCTAGCAAGACTTTCGGTATGATTATTGATTGTCATACCGATTGTCATATTAGTTCAAATAAATTGTCTTGCTGAATTAATAACATATTTTAATCTAAACAGAAATTCTAATAAGACAATTAAGAATTGGCATGACTTTCGGTATATTATCAATTGTCATACCGATTGTCATACTAGTTCAAATAAATTGTCTTGCTGAATTTAAGCAGATTTTAAACCAATTAAAATCTTGTAAATCCTTAATATTAATTCTAAATTAATTAATCAATTTAATTCAATTAATCAATAAATCAATCTTTGCAGATATAATTTATTTTCTTAATTAAATTATATGACTTAATTAATTAATAGAGAATTAATACTAACCCTGAGCAGCATCCATTCTTCTGACAATCTTCTGAAAGTCACTGAGACTTATGAATCAATTCCGCCACTTCAATGCTGACACTCGATGTACTGTCTGGTTCATGAGTGACTAACTTCCGTGACGTTTCTTCATGTCTTGACTTTGATATTCTGATTGAATCCTTGTAATAAATGATACCCTGACGAGATCTCTGTCACTTGATTAAATCCACGATCTTGATTTATATCACTGAGGCATGATCAAATTCTTGAACTTCTTCCAGTGAATCTTCAAGTCTGCAGATGAACAATGTTTCTTTATTCTTTGACAGATGTTACATTGTGAGATCTCTCTGATGATTGATCCACTATTTACTTATTACATTCTTATTTGAGTTGAGTTAAATACTCGAATAAACGAGTAGGCTATGACATATGCCTTTCAATCTCCCCCTATTTGCTTGTTAGACAATAACAACAAATACCTAGAGGATAACTCAACTAACAAATAAGAAAAAGATATAAACAGTAATGTAAAGTAAATAGCAGAAAAGTTCTGGATTATATTTAACATTTTCCAGATTCCAAATGAAATTTACAAGTGAATACAAGATAGATGTTCCTCTAGCCTGAACATATAACTACATTAGACTATCTTGATTCATAAAGCTCTAATCATATTACATTGAGTTTTAAGCTAATTGACTTCAGTTGTCTTCTCTTCTGACTTCACCTTCTTCTAAATCTTGAAGCAATTCCTTGTCAAAGACACGATCCTTTTCTGAAGTGAAGCTTGCTGGTCTGACTGGTTGAACTCCAACTAACTTCAGCTTATTCTTGAGTTGATTGTACCTTTTAACATTCTTTTCACAATAAGCTTGAATCAAGTCAGCAGCTTGAGTCTTCAACATGGATGAATATCCAGCAGTTCTCAAATGATGTTCCATCCAGACCAGATGCTTAGCTGAGTAGTCTTTAAGAGATTGTACATCTAGCTGACAGATTTAAAGACAATCAGACTTAAAGAATCTCACCTGATGAGGATTGTTGACCACTTGAGGACTGGCCCTGCTGGCAAACTCTTTAAGCCTTTCTCGAAGAACTTCATTCAATTCTGAGCTTCTTTTGACTTTATTTAAAAGAACCCAAATCTCTGACAAAGAACGATTCTCAAATAGATGAAGTGACACCTTGAAAGATCCTTCACTCTGACAATATACAAAAATGCTCATCTCATTTAGGGATCTATCAAAAGCAGCTGTGATCCTTGAGACTTCAGTCTTGATAGCATTCATGTACATGTCATTGTTAGGATTTGAGATTTCCAGCTTGTCAAGAAGATGTAAGAACTGCCTATCATTGTTAGTGCTCAGCTGAGGCATATCAAGTACTCTCCTAGCTTCATCCCATTTTTCACCAATCTTTAGTCTGACATCTCTTCTCCTTTCTTGAGCCTTAATGTCATGAAGACGTTGCTTTTGAAGAGTTTCTGTTCTTTGAATGTCTTTTCTCATGTCAATGATCTGAGAGACCTTCTTGAGTTCAGCTTCTTTTCTTTTCATCTCTGACTGCTCCTTCTGAAATTCTTTCTCAAACATAGGATCCACTTGAGCTTCTTCTTCCCATTCTCCAAAATCACTTTCCTCTTCAGCTTCAAATAACCCATCTTTATCTTCCTGAACTGGTTCAGTGGGAATGTCAAAAATATCAAAGTCATCCTGTTCTCCACTGTAGTAGACATCATCAGCCTTTCCTTTGTTTCCAGCAGAGGTATCTTTTTCTTTCCCTTTGGCACTACTCCCTTTCTTCTCCCCCTTAGTTGAGGGATCCTCTTCTGATCTTCCTTTGGAACCTCCATCACCTCCAGAGCCTGATCCTCCACCAGACGGTCCTTCAAAATAAGCTCTTTGATCTTCATTAGGGCAATGAGAATTCTTGATCATGAAATATAGGTGCTTCATCCCTTCATTGAGATGTTCCATGCCCGTCTCTATCTTTAGAAATCTTGAGGAGTCCAGTGAATGATTCATCTAAATGAGGTCTTCAAGAGAAGTCATTCTTGTGTGTAGAGAGCAGAAGTTGGATATGTCATCAGCTGATAAAGTTGGAGTGTCCTGAATAGAATTGAGCTTTGGTATTACAGTGGTCTTTAGATCTGAGATGTCATTCCTTATGATTGCAAGCTGATTGTTGACAGAGGTGGAAGAAGAAGACCGTTCAACCACTTGTGCTTTGAATGCTTGAGCTTCAGCTTGGCTTTTAGCAAGTTCTTCTTTTAGGGCAGCAATCTGAGCTAACAGGTTTACAGTATCAGTGTCTGTGTGTGCTCTCACCTGAATTTCACTCGTGTTTGGCTCACTCACCTCACGTGCATGTGTTTCTCTCAATATAATTGCTCGTGAGGAGTCTTCCTGTTGCTGTTCTTCTGTACCTGCATTAAAAATCACCCTAGCCTCTTCAAGAGAGGTCAGTGGTGGTGCAATGGGAATTCGCGAGTCCCGATCCTCAGTCAATACTATCAAATCTTTTGGAATAGATGTCTGAATTGCTTCAGGGATAGATTGACCGAGTTGCCCTCCACTTTCTCCAGATAAATCTGCGAGTGGAGAATCCCATAAGGAAGCCAGAGGTGTTGGATCTGGGAGGGGAGAAAATGACTCTATTAAAGATGGCGGAAAGTCAGATTTTCCCTCTAAAGCATGTGACTGCTCTTCTGCCGTAACTATGGCAGGCACTGTAACCGACTCTACGTGCACTCCTCGCTGTGTGTCCTGAGTATGATCTGGGGAAGTGTATGGTTCCATTGTGAGTAATGGAATTGTGCTTGACTCAGTACAAGATGCCATGGCCCTATGGCGAATTTCAATAGATGCATCCTGTTGAGAGAATGCCTCTAGTAACTGTACATTGGCCATTTCAAAGTCCATGTCCTGTTGGGAGGACAAGGATGGGCTTTCAGATGCCTCAGAATATGTTCTTCTTTTCTTAGGAGGAGGCAGAGCTGAGGGTTCACTCATATTTAACAATGTACTACTTCCTAGTAATCTTCTGGGTAACATTTTAGACAGTGGGGGAAAGGTTGAGATAGAATGTGACTCTGTGTTTGGCTCTATGACCTGGGATTGAAGCTGTGGTTCTACAACTTCATGGTCAGCCCTATCAACCACTGGGGGTCTTTCAACAGAAGTAGGAAGAGAGTGAGAGTGAGGAATTACTACCTGTAATGGAAGAGCATCTGATGTTGGAGGAGCCTGGGTGGCTTGAACCACTGGAGGTTGAGGTTGCTGTTCATGGCCGGGAAGATTGAAAATAGGTAAAGGAATATAAGTGGCCATGAAAGCAGATACAAGTACTGGAACTTGCATGAATTTGAAGGTTGTGTCTTGGCGAGTGTAAATCTTTTTGCTAACTGGAGGGGGTTCGGTTACTGCAGAGTTAGCAAAAAGGGCTTTGTGTTCAGGTGTGAGAAGATGATCTGCTATAAGCATGAGAAAACGAGCATAGTAACATGATACCCTACGATTTGTAGAATGATCACGTAAAGCAGAAGTTAGACGTCTCAAGAGAATGGGAAAAAGTAGTTTGCCAAAATTGATCCTTTGATTGAAAAATACCGCAAGACCAATACACTGCAGAGTGGAAGTGATGTTATGAAAATTGGATTTTGTGCAGTTGGCAAACACTTTGGAAAGTGTATCGAAGAAAATATCCCATTCAGACACCAAATTTGATTTAGAAAGTTTGGTTAAATTGATCACCCCCTGATAGTGAATAGCATTGAAAAAATCTGTGATATCATTTTCAGAGGGTAAATTACAGAAATTGTCTAGTGGAAAATTTAACGCACGATTGACGACTGTTTCATCAACTACATACTGTGTGTTTGCGACGGTGAATGAAAAAGATTTTGAATCATCGGCCACAGTAGAGGTTGTGCAAATCAGTCTAAGTAGATCGACGTTTAAAATCACATTTGATTTAATAGCAGAGCTAACAATCGAATGGTCATTTAAAAATCTAATCCATGGCTTAAATTTTTCAACATCACATTTTTCCGGATTAAAATAACCAACCTGATTATGCGCGACAATTTGGAAATTGAGAGCCATTTAAAATAATAATAAGACACACGCTTTTAGAATTTTAAGAATAATATTAAGAAAATTCGAATTAATTAAATTAATTTAATAATTCGAATTAAATTAATTATAATCGAAAAATTTAGACAGAAATGTATCTCGTTAAAATTCTTAACTCACAAACGCAGTTTTGAAAAGCCAAAAGACACAAATCAGAAATTAAAATAAAAATAAAAAGTTCAAAATCAACAAACACAAATTGAATTTGAAGGGGCAAACTGATATATAAAAAAATTTTTGAAAATTTTGACAGCACTCCTGTATGTATATATATGTAAGTATATATCACAGGAGTGAAGATTCAGTTTGCTGAGTAAAAACTCGAGCAAGGAAGGAAGCAGTTCGAAGAGAGAGAAGAGAGAAACTGAAGAGAAAAACTGTTCGAATTTTTTTGAAAAGAAATGAACTGATGAAAATGGTTTAAAACAAAACAAACAAACTGCTTTATATGACAGCTGGTATGACAATCCTGGATTGTCATACCGATTGTCATACCAGGCAAAAGAAGGAAAAGAAAAAAACAGAAATAAAGGAAATAACAAATTAAACACTGAGTATATATAACTGGTATGACAATCTGATAGTCATACCGATTGTCATACCAATATAAAATAAAAGAATATATATATATATATTGTTTATAACTGGCAAGACAATTGATAGTCATACCGATTGTCTTGCCAGTATAAACTATACTGAAAAACACTAATATGACAATTATATAGCTAAATGACTTTCAGCAAGACAATTTCAATTGTCTTGCCGATTATCATTTTAGTAGAAATACAATCAAATATGTACAGACTCTATAAATGTACTGAAATTATATTACAAAATGGTAAAACTGAAATACAGACCTATAATATTTACAGAAACAAAGACAATATATCAGAATTTATTATTTTTATTCCAAAAATAGATTTCTATTGAATTTTAGCAAATAAAATTCATAGTAAAATATTTTTAGAGGAAATAAAATATTCTAAGATATTTTAAATTAACAAGTAGGGAAAATAAAAATAGATAAGATAATATATATTACATAGAAATAAGCAAGAAATATGATAAAATGATAAAATAAATTTGCAAATGATTTTTTTTTTTATTTATGAAAAATTCATTTGTAAATTTATTCAAGAACAGATCACAGATATTAACTAAATTAATCACTAAAACTATTCAACATGCCCAATTTACCAACTAATCTGGTAAATGTGGATTCGTCAAGTGGTTTAGTGAAAATATCTGCTATTTGTTCTTCTGTTGGAACAAAAAATAGTTCAACAGTACCATTCATGACGTGCTCTCTAATAAAATGATACCTGATGTCAATGTGCTTTGTCCTCGAGTGCTGCACAGGGTTGTTGGTGATGGCTATTGCACTTGTATTGTCACATAAAATAGGAATCTTGTTCAATACAGAGCCATAGTCTCGTAGTTGGTTCCTAATCCACAAGATCTGAGCACAGCAGCTTCCAGCAGCAATATATTCAGCCTCGGCCGTTGAGTTGGAAACTGTTTGCTGTTTCTTGCTGTACCATAAGACTAGCCTGCTTCCTAGGAATTGACAACTTCCTGAGGTGCTTTTCCTATCAACAACACTTCCTGCGTAATCTGAATCTGTATATCCAACAAGGTTAAAACCAGATTCTTTAGGGTACCAAATACCTAGATTTGGTGTTCCCTTAAGATATCTTAAGATTCGTTTAACAGCAACGAGATGAATATCTCTAGGATCCGCTTGGAACCTTGCACATAAACATGTAGCATACATAATATCTGGTCTACTTGCAGTAAGATAGAGTAATGAGCCAATCATACCTCTGTAGCTTGTGACATCTACCTTAATGGAGTTTTCACATGGTCCAAGCTTGACAGCTGTAGTTGATGGAGTCCTTGCTGATGCAGAATCCTCTAGATTGTACTTTTTGAGGAGTTCCTTGAGATACTTGGATTGACAAATAAATGTTCCATCTAACCTTTGATTTACTTGTAATCCAAGAAAGAACTTCAGCTCTCCCATCATGCTCATTTCAAACTTGCTGTACATTAACTTAGCAAATCTCTTACAGAGATTATCATTAGTAGACCCAAATATTATATCATCCACATAGACTTGGACTAATATAGTATCCTTCTTATGTGTTTTAGAAAAGAGAGTTTTGTCTATGACACCTCTAATAAAGCTATTTTCAATAAGAAACTCAGAGAGAGTGTCATACCATTTTCTTGGAGACTGTTTTAGCCCATAGATAGCCTTGAAAAGAAAGAAGACAAAATCCAAATGATCTGGATCTTCAAAACCAGGAGGTTGCTCTACATATACCTCTTCATCCAGCTTTCCATTCAGAAAGGCGCTCTTGACATCCATTTGATAAACTTTAAAGTTTGAAAATGCTGCGAATGCCAGAAATATCCTGATGGCCTCAAGTCTAGCCACTGGAGCATAGGTTTCATCATAATCAATGCCTTCAGCTTGAGAATACCCTTTAGCTACCAGTCTTGCCTTGTTTCTTGTAACCACACCATCTTCATCTAGTTTATTCCTGAATACCCACCTAGTACCAACAGCTTTCTTATGTACAGGCCTAGGTACCAGTTTCCAGACTTGTTGACTTTCAAACTGATTGAGTTCATCTTGCATAGCAATCACCCAATCTGGATCAGTCAGTGCTTCTTCAATTTTCTTAGGTTCCATCTCAGAAAGAAATCCTGAGAACAGACACTCATTTTGAGTAGCACGTCTAGTTCTGACTCCAACATCTGGATCACCAATAATCAACTCAAAAGGGTGAGCTTTATTCCAGACAGTCTGTCTTGGAAGATTTGATCTTGATGATTCGCCTTGAAATTCATTGTGATGTTGTGTCCTACTAGATGATCCTTCAGCATCTCCCCCTGAGTTGTTGCCATGTTGACTTGAAGATTCTCCGTCAGTAGCAGTGGTATCTCCATTGTTGCCAAAGTTTCCATCACTATTACCTTGAGTATCATCAGGATTAACAGGTTCTTCACCAGCAACAACCTCAGGTTCTTGACCATGTTCTGATTCTGAATCTGACGTATCATCAAACTTCAGTTTCTCAGAAGGATCTTCAGTTTGGATACTAGGGAGTTTAGTGTCATCAAATGTAACATTGACACTTTTAGTTACTTTGAGTTGATCAATGATATACACTTTATATGATCTTATTCCATATCCAACAAAAATACCCTCATATGCCTTTGCCTCGAACTTACCACGACGATCATCTCCATCCTTGAGCACGAAGCATCTGGCACCAAATACATGAAAGTATTTGATAGAAGGTTTCTGTTCATTCAAAATCTCATAAGGAGTTTTCATGAAGTCTTTGTTGATTAGAGTTCGATTCTGAGTATAACATGCAGTATTGACAGCTTCAGCCCAAAAGTACATTGGAAGACCTGATTCACTTAACATCGTTCTTGCAGCTTCAATCAATGTACGATTCTTCCTTTCTACCACTCCATTTTGCTGAGGGGTTCTAGGAGCTGAAAATTGTCTGGTAATCCCTTTGTCTGTACAGAATCCATTGAGAAGTGCATTCTTGAATTCTGTCCCATTATCTGACCTTATTGCTCTAACAGGGATGTTAGAATCTAACTCAATCATCTTGATATGATCAATCACAACTTGTGGTGTTTCATACTTAGAGTGAAGAAATAAAACCCACGTATACTTGGAATAGTCATCAACTATCACAAGACAGTAACACTTCTTTGACATAGAAAGGATATTAACTGGACCAAATAAATCCATGTGCAATAATTGCAGAACACCAGTTATGGAAGATGTGTCAGTGCCTTTGTGACTTGCTTTCTTTGACTTTCCTTTCTGGCAAGCCTCACATAGTCCTTCCGGAGAGAATTCCAGCTGAGGCAGACCTCTTACCAATTCTCTTTTGACAAGAGAATTCATTGTTTTGAAATTGAGATGAGAAAGTCTCTTGTGCCATAGCCAACTCTCATCTGACGATGCCTTTGCATAGAAACAATTGACTTCAAGATTGCTTCCAGAGTTCATGTCAGCTACGAACAGATTTCCTTTCCGGATTCCCATTAAGGAGGGTTTTTCACTTTTCTTGTGCAGAATCTGACACTTCAGCTTGTCGAATAAAACATTGTAGCCATTGTCACAGAACTGACTGATGCTAAGCAGATTGTGTTCAAGTCCTTGCACAACATATACATTTTCAATGATAACATTTCCAGCTAGCAAACAGCCATATCCCTCCGTTAAACCTTTGCTGTTATCTCCAAAGGTAACCACTGGGCCAGCTTTCTCAACCACATTTGATAGCAGGGCTCTATCTCCGGTCATATGTCTTGACGATCCGCTGTCAAGAATCCACACTACCGGTTGTTCCTGTTTAATGCCCTGCAATACAAATGGATTAGACCTTCTTCGGAACCCAAGCTTGGCTGGGTCCGGCATACTTGTAAAATTGGCCTTTATCAGGCAAAACAACATTCTTAATTTCAATATTCTCAACGTTCTCAATGACTGAACATTTGACCTTGTGAACAGCCTTGACAAATTTCTGTTTAGGCTTAGGCACAAATGTCTCCTTTCTAGCTTTAGGAGGACTAGCAGTCTTAGACCTATCATGCTTTCTATTATTCACATGCTGATGAGGAGTAGTCTTATCATTAGAAACATGCTTACCATTAAAATAAGCAAACAACAGATTAAAAGCACAAGACATACAATCAGGAACACCACATGCTTTATGAGAAGGATTAACAATAGGCAACTTATGCATGGTAGACATGGCATTTGTGTTATCCAACTCATGTGTGTCTGAGTTAGTCTCAGTTGCTTTCACAACCTTGACTGGAACTTTTGACACACTTGACTTGGAGACAGCTTTCCCATTAGCATTATCTTCAGCACAAGTTTCTTCTTGAATAATAAAAGAGGTCTCATCAAATGGTTCAGCAATTGATTCTTTATAGAGGGGTTCATCAACACCCTTAAGCACATGTGGTACTTCCCTGCCTTTAGCACATACATGAGGAGGGGAGTTTATGCCTAATTTTCCAATAGCAGCATTATAATCATAACCTATTCCATGTGTTTGATTAACAGCTTGCTTATTGTAAAACTCTTTGGACTTCGAACAAGAATTAAAGTAAGCTTTAACCTTAGCCTCAAGACTGGTGATCTTGTCTTTGAGAATAGTTTCGAGTTGTCTATAACAGTCAACTCTATTCTCTAGAAAAGATACTTGTTCTTTTAGTTTATCTTGATTAATGTGCACAAGTCTTAATTCATTGACCTCTTTCTCAAGGTCTTTGATTTGTTGATTTAACAATTCATTATCACGACGAGCACAATCTAAGGAACCTCCTAGATGATAAACTAATTCAACATCAGTAAATTTTACCTCTTTTCTTGACGATGAGGTGCTTGCATTACTAGCCATGAGAGCAAGATTCCCAACTTCTTCATCTTCACTGTCAGTATCATCCCAGCTTCTTCCCTTTGCCAGGTACGCCCTTTCAGATTTACTCTTCTGATTAGAATCGTAAGAGTTCTTCCTAGCTTGTTTTGGCTTCCTGCATTCTGTGGCAAAGTGTCCAAACTCATTACAGTTGAAGCATCGAATGGTGCTTCGATCAACCATCCCTGTTTTATACCCACCACTGCTGGTGTTAGAGGATGAAGATCCACCTTTCTGGAATCTGTTGTAGTTGGACTTGTACTTGAACTTGGGATTCCTTTTGAATCTGACATTTGAGAATCTCTTGACAATCAGGGCCATTGACTCATCCTCCAATTGCTCCAGTTCTTCCAAGGAATAATAATCATCTCCTGATTGATTTGTAGTAGGAGAATCAAATTCTGCTACTATCACATTATCTTCAACCTTGGAAGACTGTACCATTCTTTCTGACTGTTGAGATTGTTGTTGATATTGTGGTTGTTGTTGTTGTTCATCAGCTACTAGAGCAGTAGACGTGCTGACCACTCTTCCTTTCCCGTAAACTTCCTTCTGCTGAATCTGCTCCAACTCATAAGTCTTTAACACACCATAGAGCCTTTCCAAAGAAATCTCACTCAGATCTCTTGCTTCTCTTATGGCAGTGATTCTATGTTCGAGATGAGTTGGCAGTGTTAAAAGGAACTTTTTGTTGACCTCCCTGATGGAATAGTATTTACCATTAATGTTCAGGTTGTTGATCAATGCATTGTACCTCTCAAACACTTCAGTGATTCCTTCTCCTGGATTGGATTTAAAGTATTCATACTCAGAGGTTAGGATTTCTAGTTTGTTCTCCCTAAATTCCTCTGTGCCTTCATTAATAATCTCAATAGTTTCCCAGATATGTTTGGAATCTTTACAATTCATCACATGTCTATTCATCAGGGGATTAAGGGAATCTACTAAGATTAATTGAAGGCTAGCATCCAGGGAAGCTTCTTCTATTTCAGCAGGAGAGAAGTCCTCAGGATCCTTCACATAAGTTCTCGCTTTGGTGATCACCACATCATTTTCTATTACCTCTGGTTCCATAACCATAGGAATTTTTGGACCCTTCTTCAACACTTGCAAATATTTGGGATTAACAACCTGTAAAAACAGTAGCATCTTCTTCTTCCACATAACATAATTTTCTTTATCGAAAAGTGGAATTTTAATGGTTCCAACTTTTTGTGTAGTCATTATGAATTTTTTTGAGTGAATAAAAAATTCAAGAAGTGAAAGAAACACAAAAGTCTAGGATCTAGATTTGTACGTTAATCAGAAGGCTCTGATACCAATTGTTAGGTCCCAATTTGTTTGTAGAAGGGGGGGTTGAATGCAAACAATACCGTTTAATCGAATAAAATGCGGAATAAAATTGTGAAACAAAATTCAAGTTAAATAAAACTTTTATTAAACTTGAAAGGTGTTACAACTACGGTATCGGTTACAAGGGATTAATCTCAAATCAATTATTACAAATCTAGAATAAATTCGACATGAACTTTTTCTATTTTTGTAATTAAAAGATCAAATGCTAAATGCGATTTGAGATTAAGTTCTAGGGATTTTAATCCGCTAGACTGATACACAAGAACAAGATAAGTATTTCTAGTTGATTGGATTTAACTTTACAATCTAGAAATTGATCTTGAAGTTGCAGATGAGATGAAATATTTTTCTTCTCCTTTTTCTTTTGTTCTTGAGTTTGTGTTCTGTTTGATTGCAAGTGAAATAATAGACTTCTGCTTCTTTTTATCAAACAACCGAATGTAAACATGTACTGGCATGACAATCTCTTTGGCCAGCAAGACTTTCGGTATGACAAAATTTACAACTAGCAAGACAATTAAAATGAGCTAGCAAGACTTTCGGTATGACTATTGATTGTCATACCGATTGTCATATTAGTTCAAATAAATTGTCTTGCTGAATTAATAACAGATTTTAATCTAAACAGAAATTTTAATAAGACAATTAAATGAATTGGCATGACTTTCGGTATGATTATCAATTTTCATACCGATTGTCATACTAGTTCAAATAAATTGTCTTGCTGAATTTAAGCAGATTTTAAACCAATTAAAATCTTGTAAATCCTTAATATTAATTCTAAATTAATTAATCAATTTAATTCAATTAATCAATAAATTAATCTTTGCAGATATAATTTATTTTCTTAATTAAATTATATGACTTAATTAATTAATAGAGAATTAATACTAACCCTGAGCAGCATCCATTCTTCTGACAATCTTCTGAAAGTCACTGAGACTTATGAATCAATTCCGCCACTTCAATGCTGACACTCGATGTACTGTCTGGTTCATGAGTGACTAACTTCCGTGACGTTTCTTCATGTCTTGACTTTGATATTCTGATTGAATCCTTGTAATAAATGATACCCTGACGAGATCTCTGTCACTTGATTAAATCCACGATCTTGATTTATATCACTGAGGCATGATCAAATTCTTGAACTTCTTCCAGCGAATCTTCAAGTCTGCAGATGAACAATGTTTCTTTATTCTTTGACAGATGTTACATTGTGAGATCTCTCTGATGATTGATCCACTACTTACTTATTACATTCTTATTTGAGTTGAGTTAAATACTCGAATAAACGAGTAGGCTATGACATATGCCTTTCAAGATTCGTTCTGATGACAAGAATCCCAGAACGATGTGATGTTTGAAGTCAATGATTAGTGGGTTCATGAAATAATGATAAGAGAAAGGAAAATAAAAAGAAACTGAAGTGGAAAGGAATATAAAGGCAATAGAGTTTGAGGAATGATAAGGGAGTTGGGTATGAGAAAACCCTAAAGACTCGTAGTAATAGAAATAGAAAAGTATATGATCGTCAGGATGAGGATGATTCACCATGAGTTAAAGTTGATGGTTGAAGGCATAAGAGATATATATGTTATACCCCTTCAAGTTGGAAGGATTCGGGGAAACCTTGAGATAGTTCGAAGGATAAATAATGAGACGCGGATAGACTGAGGAGACAAGAAAGTAAGAAATTAGGAAAATTGGATGAATTAAGTGACCTTCAAGAAAGGGAAGTGTAAGACCGGGGGCATGATACCCAGAAAGCGAGATGCCGGGTATGAAAGATATCCCAACATTGAGATGATTGTTGAGATAAACAACAAAAGAAAATAAGGATTTATTAAGAAGAAGTTCACGTTGAACACGACCAATATCTTCTAGAACATCCCTGTTATCATTACTAAATCAGGCAAGAAAAGGGGATAACCGTTGTTATCTTTTTGAGGCCATATTGATTGACCTCATTTTGAATAAGGATATTATTGTGAAATTTGGTATAGACTATCGAGATGGGAATGATTAAATAAGATAATCTATCAAGGATATATGACTTGATTTATCCATGGAAGGATGCATGTACTTTTTCTAAAGGTGGAATTAAGGATAGAACATCGGTAACTTATAATGAATCCTAGGGGAATGCATAAAGGTTGGCATTTCACCCTTAATAGGGATAGTATGAGTTTGACAGTATGAATTGGAAAGCATTAAGGTAACAACAACCTTTAAGGATCAGTGGAGAAATTTTTCAGAAGTATATAGACAATGATTCTGGTATTAGTAAATGGTATTTTGATATGCCCTGTATCTAGGGAATACAGGAGGAACGATTCAAGAATAACCTAAGAGGTTTTACAAGAAAAAAAGTAATATTCAAAGTTCTCAAGAATAGAAATTTTGATAAAGGAAATATGACATAATTATAATGATGCCAGGTGGGCACGTGTTGAACCATAAGAAAGTATAGATCGACCCAATGAAGGTCGAGATTGGTGAAAACATGTAGGACCCAAGATAAGAGACGCCCTAAGTATGACCGAGAGTCAGTTATGACAATGTTAACCTCTAAAAGACCGAGGCAATAACTTATGGAAAAATGGTGATATATTTTTTCACCAAACCGTAAGGAAGAGCATTTTCACGCAAGTAGTGATTGGAAATGAGGTAGAAAAATTTAGTTGAAGATCATTTAAAAGACATGGATTGTAAGGAAATTTTACTATCAGGAAAGGCCAAAGAGGTGGCCGAAGAGGACAATTATAGGCGCTCGTGCCAAAGGAATACATCGATGATGGTTAAAGTCGTGAAGGTTGTATTATGGTATGAAGGATTGACATTCCTTCTGATGATTGTGCGATACTCAACCGTAATAGTAGTTTGGTAAAGATTTAATTTATGCAACCGCCGTAAGAGGGCTATCTATCTTAGAAGGTCATATCTTGAGATAAGCCAGGGCCATATTATGAAAGAACTAAATAAACCCTTGAGTTTCCAGTCTCTTATTGAGGACATATGATTAGGAATGGTATTAACCTGCTATCGTTGCTTTCATTGAAACTCTTCTGCAATTTTATCTGCTTCATGTCATGAAAGTACGTCAGGATCTGGAGTGTTCTTCATGAATTATGAATGGTGATTATGTTAACTCCTTAGAAGAATTTGATACGACAGGTATGGACTCCGTATGGTTAGCTATTAAGATCCAAGGAAAACGAATGACTACAGTGGGTCAGCGATGGACCATAGTAATGCCGCAATGATTCTACGAGTAATGAGTCGATTACAGCCGTAAGAGTTGTATTAGAATGGATGTTGAGATTGAGTACCACTAATCGGGTCGTGGTGATGTATAAGTTATCATTGATAGACTAATCAAGTCGATTATCTACCTATTGAATATTTATTCCTTCTTAGGAATAGAGAGTCGTATTATTACGAAGAAGGTTGCGGTGCAAGCATAGAATTCTAGTAACGATGATGTCTAGAATGAAATCCCAGATTCGATTTTCGATGTCAAGGGAGTTTCAAAGGTGATTGTGTATAAGCTCGAGGAAGAGCATGGGTCCATAGAATGATGGACGGAATATCAAAATAATTAGGCATGTGAAATACGATGCTATAATGCTTAATGTTGATTTATATACATATATGTTTTGTTCTCCTATGATAAACCTCTATAGTTCAGAGGTAGATTTCAAGCCAGATATTTTGTGGCGGTATATATTTTAATATATATACAATTCTCTTCAATTCGTTCTTTTCTCTCCTTTTCATTTCATGTAAGCTGAGAAGAATAACCCTTCCAGAAGGGGAGGTATTGCCGAATGACTATCTATCTGTGTGATAGAAGCCTAGTAGGATACCATCTATTGTTTAATTGCTTGTCAAGTACTAAAGGCTGGCCACCTTCTGTACTAACTATGCGATATAACAAGTGTTCATGATCATAGTGATCTCTCAACAAATTCCTTTACTTCTATATGATGGATCAAGCTTTCGAAGATAGAAGCAGCTAGAAAGGAAGTAGTATCAGTACGGTGGTATTCTGATTCTAACACATTCGTGATACTAAGGTTGACGTGGTTATTAAAAGGTTATAGAACGTTAACGAGCAAAAGTGTAACCAGTATAGTATTATGTACGGAAGATAGTAATGACTACGAACTGGAAAAGAATGGGTATTGAGAAGCAAAAGCTATAATGCTAGAAGCTATGATGAGAGTCGGTGCAATAGACTTGAAAGAATTTGGAATGATCACTTAACGCGAATTAAGTTTTCTCACGATAATCGATCGTATGTCAGTATCGAGGTATCGCCTTATAAGATCCTTGAGGGAAGACAATGTCGATCTCCCTTATGATAGGATGAAGTTGGAGAGCGCAAGATGCTCGGACTAGCAGTGGTCCAAAGGACCAAGGATATAATAGATTTAATCAGAGGACGGCTGATAGTAGCCCAAGATGGGCACACGAAGTATGTTGATTTGACACAAAAGGACAAAGAATAGGAAGTAGGGGACCTAGTGCTGTTATAGGTATTCCCTTAGAAAGGATGGATAAGGTTCGGAAAGAAAGGAAAGCTAAGCCCACGAATTGTTGGACCCTTGGATATATTAAGACGTATTGAGAAATTAGCATATGAGCTAGCTCTACCCCCGAATATGTAGCAAGTTCATAACGTGTTCCACATATTAATGTTAAGGAAGTGTAATTCGGATGCCAGACAAATAGGGGCATATGAGCGCATAGACATGCAACCAGACGTAACCTATATGGAGCAACCAGGAAGGGTTATAGATTGAAAAAGAACAAGTGCTTAGGAGAAGGGTTATCAAACTAGTCAGAGTTTGATGGTAGAACCACAATGTAGGAAAATTTACTTGAGAGTTAGAAAGTGCAATGCTAAGAGAGCATCCCTATTCATTTTCTATCCGATTCCGGGACGGAATCCTTTTAAGGAGGGGAGACTGTAATAACCCCAATTTTCGGAATTTTTGAAACACAGATGAATAGTAACTTTTTCTGATGATGTTGATTAAGGAAAATTATCAGACCACGCTATATAGGAGTACTGTTATGGAAATTCTAAGATCGTATTAGTATTCCATAAAGTAAATAAGTGTATGTAAAGATCGTCAGAATCCAGATCCGAACACTTTGATTTTTCCCGAAAATCCACCAGATAGCGAAAGAATTGAGTATAAGGTAACATGATAAAAATGATTTAAATTAAAGGATTTTTAGAGAGGATCATAAAAGGAATATAAAATATTGAGAAAGATTTAGGGGAACCTAAGTAATAAGATCCCAGGTATGATCCCTCAAAGATAAACGAAAACAAAAGATAAGCGAGCCGTATAACAGATCAACGGTCATTAGCCAAGTAATTAAGGGATTAATCAAAAAGGTAGTGGATGATGATGTCATCACATGACACAAGCTTGCTTGCATAAGCATGACAAAGGAGTTTTGTTTGTTGGGTGATTTTGGGCCATACAAAATTAACCATGGTAAAAAGGTTAAAACAAATTTTAAGACAAAAAAAAGAATCAACCAAGCAAATAACATAAATCAAAAAGAGAAGAGTTGACTTTGCAAGAAGAAGCTCTCGGCCAAAATAAACACAGCAACTTCAAACTGCCATATCTCCTTCAATACTCACTCAAATGTTGTGTTCTATAGTTCGTTGGAAAGGTATTGAGATGGCCTACAACTCTTGTTCACAAGTATCGTCCAAATAAGTATGGTAAGACCCTAATTTTTACAGTTCTTTAAATCGGACTTTTAGAAACTTCAAAGCCTAACTTTGTGTTCTTGATTTCTTTGGAAAGATCAAGCTTGTAGGAGGCTTCCTAAGGCTTCCTAGCAACTTAACACCTCCCAAGGAAGGTATAAACATCAAACCCTAGCCTTTACTTTATTTGTTAGTAAGTTTAATTGTTGGTTTTGTGAAATGAGAAGCATAGATTGTGATTATTAGTAGTTTGGTTTGATTTGGAAGTGTTTTGGTAATTAAAGCTTGATTATAGTTCATAGGTCTTGATTGTGGTTGTTTGAGTTGAAAAACTTGGAGGTTATGGACTGATGTGATATGGTTTAGGTGAAGTTTTGTTGTATTGATGGTTATGAGTTGGTTGGTGGTTGATTGGAGTAGTTTAAACTTTGGTAATCGCGTAAACATAGCCGTCGTAATGCCCGATTTACCTTAGACTATTTTTGTTATTAACTTCAGGACCCGGGAACTCATTGTAAGATTATTACCATTGTCATGTTTATATAGTTCATGTTACGAGCTTCATTTTGATATGTGGTTCGTTTGAATCCGATGTACGGTTTAGGAGAAACAACCGTTTTAAGTAACGGGGTTTCGCGAACGAACCATTACCCCTCGCCTTACTTTGAAACCTTGATTAAGGACATTAAATGACTAATTGGGATATGAAACTATTATGTTAAGTGGATTAGGCAGTTGGTAAGGTACTCGCGAAAGAATCTCCTTAAAACTCTTAATGGTTAATTTATTAAAAATGGTGGAGCCGAGGGTACTCGAACGACTTAGGTGATTCGTTAAGCGTAGGAGTGACCATAAGCGAACGTTAGGGTTCAATTGGTTAAAGTCTAGTTTCTTAAGCGACCGGGGTTTAATTCCAACTTATGTTGTTGTTCATAGGTTATCGGACCCACTCTAAGCTTAAGTCTATCCGGGAGCACTCAGGCAAGTTTTCTACCTGTTATACTGTTGTGGTGATGTATATATGTATATGCATTATCTTGTGATAGATGCATGTTGGTTAATTAGCAAATTTTGCGATATATTGAAGTATGCTGAGATGGTGTATATATGCATGTATGTTTCGTAATCTGGTTATCTACTGTTGATTTCAATGCTTATAGTTGCATAATACCTATGCTAGAGATAAGCAGTAGTTGCGTATACCCTCAGTATAGGGGACCCAAAGGTGAACATTTTTTTCTAAACCGGGAGTCGATGTTCCCGAGTATAATATATATATATATATATGTATATATTTATATATATATATTGATATAGTTTTCAAAATTATTAATCGAATAAGGTTTATTCGATAACTTTATTTTATTTATTTAATGAATATTATTTTGAATATTCATTCGAGGGCTTATGACTCCCTTTATTTTATTAATGAATATTATTTTGAATATTTATTTGGGGGCTTATGACTCCGTTTATTTTATTAATGAATATTATTTTGAATATTCATTCGAGGGCTTATGACTCCCTTTATTTTATTAATGAATATTATTTTGAATATTCATTCGAGGACTTATGACTCCCTTTATTTTATTAATGAATATTATTCGGAATATTCATTCGAGGGCTTATGACTCCATTTATTTTATTAATGAATATTATTTCGAATATTAATTCGAGGGCTTATGACTCCCTTTATTTTATTAATGAATATTATTTTGAATATTCATTCGAGGGCTTATGACTCCCTTTATTTTATTAATGAATATTATTTTGAATATTCATTCGAGGGCTTATGACTCCCTTTATTTTATTAATGAATATTATTTTGAATATTCATTCGAGGGCTTATGACTCCGTTTATTTTATTAATGAATATTATTTTAAATATTCATTCGAGGGCTTATGACTTCGCTTATTTTATTAAATAATATTCTTTATTTTGTTAAAGAATAATGTTTCGATAATCAAACTTACATTTGATTATTCAAATAAAGATAGTACTTTCTTATAAGTATATCTTTGGTTATTTAATATTCATTTCAAGTATGAGTTTTAACACTTCTACTTCGATTATTTTTATAGAGATTATCCTTTTTGGGAATATTATTTAAATAATAATATTCAGATATTTTCTAATATATTGGGACTGATTTATTTTAATAAATCAGTAGTACTCCAAACATTCTTAAAAATGTTTCGAGTCTTCGAAATGATTTTAAAAGTTAGAGCGGATCCCAAAACTCATTTTTATATTTAAGATCTTCCTTTCGAAGGGGATTTAAATATTCGCTCAAAACCTGAGGGATCCGGCTCTGTGGTGTATTTTATATTCACAACGAGGTTGCGGTTTTGATAAATGAATTGATTACTTACCCAAAGTTCGGGAAGTAAGTCCATCTATTGAGTCGGCATAAGCAACATGGGCTCAGAGGGCGTCCATGAAAGTGTAAGTGGCTCAGTGGGAGTCCATCAAATGCGTAAGTGGCTGAGTGGCAGTCCAGCATAAGGTCTTATTGCGGCCAGGGTGATGACCAGTGGGGAATTCGTCCATCTACTAGTAGAAAAGGTTACTTATTGGTATCTTTGCCTGATCAGCAAGATATCAGGTTTATACCAAGGTTTTCTCCTTTCCAAATTCATTGGATATTGCAACTCTGTTTATAATTTTCATAACAGAGGTTTTCAAGGAGTGTATGAAATGTATATATATATAAGTGTATATATATATATATCGGGACTTAATGAAGTACCTCGTAACTTCATTATTTATAATGATATTCAAAGATTGAATCTATTCAAATCTTGTCTTGTAGTCTCATCAGTGTGATGAACTTTTGAAACTGATTATAACTTGAACGGTGGTAGTTCAAGTAGTATTTGGAAAAGATATAAGTATATTGGAGTATCTTGTAACTTCATCTTTTAAACTTATATCTGGTTAATGATTATCTTATACATGACAAAGATTTTCACAAAAATGTTGAGACAAGGTTAGATATATGAGATCACCTTGCAACGATATTTTTATACAGTTATAAACTGGAACTCTGTGTATATTAGGCATGGAAGAGGACTTCCAAGATTTTGAAAAGTATATAAGTATATATACTGAATATTTTACGACTTCGTTGCATTAAGATATCAAACTTGGTTCATTTCTTCTTGACCAAGACTTTCATGAATACTATGAGAATGCTTATATATTGTTAATTATTATACATATTATTTCGGTGGGCTTGTTGCTCACCCTTGCTTTCTTCTTTATCACACAACAACAGATAGAAAAGATGAACAGGACCAAGCTCCCGATTCGCAAGCGGTTAGGAAACGTTCGGCAGTTTCCTGTAGGCGTTGATGCCGTTATAGCCGAGGTAGGATCTACCAATAGGCTAGGCTTTCAACTTTTGATGTACCAGACTTATGTATATTTATGAATTATAATAATGGCAAGAAAATGTAAATTTATTCAGAAACCCTTTTAAGGTGTAATGGCATATAATTATGGAATAAAGTGACTTGTATTATTTTTTTGGTATTCATCTCTGAGACTATAACTTGTGGTGTGTGTGTATATTGTGGGGTCACGGTATGTAGTAGTTGTTTGTTTATTAAGATTAAGTGTTATTAAGGGAAATGGAACTCATGACAACCGGGATCCCCGACCCCGAATTTGGGGGTGTTACAAAGACCCACCAGTAGAGGTCTTCAAGGTCCACGAACACAAGGTGTTCACGGACTAGGCCCAATACGGCTGGAAGAGCAGAGACTTGTGTCCTAAACGGACTCAAAGTCCTACACAGAAGGTTATGGAGTTCCTTCCCTTATAGGACTCCTAATCACCATCTAAGTTGGAAATTTGTCCACCAAGTCTCCCAAAACAAGTCTAACCCTAGACTCACCTCTATATAAAGGGCACTACTCCTCAACCTAGAACTACGTTTTTGGCTTGATTCTCTACTACACAGAGATACGTAGGCATCTTGCAAGGACCGATAGCCCCGAACGTGAGAGCAACCATTAAAGCTCGAAGCTCACAAACCCTAGTATTAATTACTAACGCACTCTAGTTTTTATTCCACAATATTTGGCGCCATCTGTGGGAAGACTACAACAACTATGGTGAACACACAGAGCAAAAATAATAGTGGAACAGACACTCCTGTCCCATCGTGAACAATCACATCAGTGGTAGAAGTATCACCTCACTCAACCTATACCTCCACCCAAGGAGGAACCCTGGTAGGGGCAACTGATGCTCATCCACAAGGGACGAATCCCCCGGCTCCTCAAGGGACGAATCCCCAATTTCAGTAACTACATGCACCTATGAACCCTCAACCCATTGGGTATAAGTACTCGACGATCGTGACCACTAACCCCCCTTACGGGATACCTCTATACCTTGAGGTTGGAGGAAGTGGACACTCTAATCGGAGTGAAGCACAAGGGCGGACGTCCCAATACATACGTGACTTGGCTCCTATTCTGGAGGATGAAGAATTCTTTGGACCCTATTCTGATAGAGACTCTGAATCATCGGACGACGAGGTTGCTCCAAGGAGGAGGCGTGCTGGTAAAGAGCCGATGTCTAGTACCAACAAGCGGACTAGGAGCACTCAAGGGACGTATCTCCAAGATGTCCAGGAGTACCAGGGCTCATGAAGCTGAGATCCAAAGGCTGAAGTGACCTGGAGGCGCACCTGACCCCAAGACCCCTACTTGCTGCGAGGCAGAGAGATATTCCTCCAATCATAGACCTAGATGGTCCAATACCAAGATGGGATGTTGCTCTAAGGGCTGATCCAAGTGATCTTATGCCCCTAGGAGATCTTGATGATCCAAAACCACCATTCACTGACGAGATAATGAACGCCCGCATCTCAAGGAAGTTCAAGATGCCCACCATCAAAGCATACGATTGTACTGGTGACCCTGTTAAACATGTCAGAACGTTCTCTAACGCCCTGTTGCTACAGCCCGTGAATGACGCTAGTGTCGGGCCTTTCCTTAAGCCCTATCGGGTATGGATCAAATGTGGTATAGTCATCTACCCCCAAACTCTATTGGATCCTTCAAGGACTTGAGCCAAGATTTTATCAAGTAATTTATTAGTGGCAGAGTACACGAGAAGAGTTCGGCTTCCCTCATGGGCATAGTCAGAGGAGCAAAGGAGTCCCTGAGAGACTACCTGAACCGATTTACGAAGGAGGCTTTTGTAATAACCCCAATTTTTGGAATTTTTGAAACACTGATGAATAGTAACTTTTTGCTGATGATGCTGATTAAGGAAACTTATCAGACCACGCTATATAGGAATACTGTTATGGAAATTCTAAGATCGTATTAGTATTCCATGAAGTAAATGAGTGTATGTAAATGTCGTTAGAATTTGAGTCCGGACATTTTGATTTTTCCTGAAAATCCATCAGATACCGAAAGAATTGAGTATAAGGTAACATGATTAAAATGATTTAAATTCAAGGATAATAAGAGAAGATCATAAAAGGAATATAAAATATTGAGAAAGGTTTAGGGGAACCCAAGTAATAAGATCCCGAATATGATCCCTCAAACGACGAACGATAATGAAAGTTAAGCGAACCGTATAACAGATAAGCGGTCATTAGCCAAGTAATTAAGCACTAATCAAAGGGATTAGGGGAGGATGGCATCATCCAACCATAAGGATTGAATAAGTGTCCTTGTGATGATGTAATCAAGGTGAGATCATCACTTTATTAAAGCAAAAGTAAAGATATTTTGAAAGGTTAATTTTCAACCAAGCATTTCATTTCATTCAAAAAAAAATCAACCAAGCAACATTTCATTTCTCTCCCCCCATTTCCAAGCTTCTTGCTCCCGGGCAAAATAATACCAGCAACTTCAAACTGCCATATCTCCTTCAATACTCATCAAATGTTGTGTTCTATAGCTCGTTGGAAAGGTATTGAGATGACCTACAACTCTTGTTCACAAGTCTTGTCCAAATAATTATGGTAAGACCCTCATATTTTTAGTTCTTTAAATTAGACTAATTGTAACTCCAAAAGTTCTAACTCATTTCTTGAACTCCTTTGCAAGTTTGAACATGATAAACATATATCAAGGCTCTATTAAGGATTACAATCTCTTTTAAGTGGTTTAAGGATCTAAGGAAGGTATAAACTTCAAACCCTAGCTTTGATTTTACGATTCCATTAAGTTTTATTGAAGCATTGTTAGTATTAAGGCTTGATCTTTGATTATAAGTAGTTTTGGTGAATTTGTATTGGTTTTGAATATTGGGTCTTTGATTGGTTGGATAAATTGGTAAAACTTGGAGTTGGGGACTGCGTTTGTAGTATGATGGTTGAATATTGTTGTGTTGGTGGTTGTGAGTAAATTGATGAGGATTTAGAGTGGTAATTATTTTGAGAATCTCGTAAACATAGCCGTCGTAATGCTCATTTTCCTTAGACTGTTTTGCTTGAAACTTTAGGACCCGTGAACTCACTGTAAACTTCTGACCTTTGCCATGTTTAGATAGTTCATGTTACGAGCTTCGTTTTGATATGTCTTTCGCCTAAATCCGAATTACAAGCGATGAAAAATGACCATTTTAAGTAATGGCATTTCGCGAGCGAACCCCGAAACCTCGAGTAACTTTGAGACCATAATTGAGACCCTTAAATGATTAATCGAAACACGAAACAATTATGTAAGGTGGATTAGGCAGCTGGTAAAGTACTCGCGAAAGAGTCACCTTAAAATTCATAACGGTTAATTTACTAAAATTGGTGGAGCCGAGGGTATGCGAGTGATTAAAGCAAATCGTTAAGCGTATAAGCGACCGTATGCGACCGTTAGGGTATGAGTGAGTTTTGACTAGTTTCTTAAGCGACCTGGTCTAATTCTGGATTATGTTATTGTTCATAGGTTACCGGACCCACTCTAAGCTTAAGTCTATCCTGGAACACTCAGACAAGTTTTCTACCCGTTATATTGTTGTTCTGATGTAAATATATTGATGCATTATCTTGAGATAAGTGCATGGTTGTTATTAGCAAATTTTGTGATATATTGGAGCATATTGATATGGTATATATATGCATGTTGTGGAATCTTGATATTCTATTATCAATTCAAATGCTTATAAACTGCATAATACCTATGCTAGAGATAAGCAGTAGTTGCGTATACCCTTAGTATATGGGACCCAAAGGTGAACATTTTTCTAAACCGGGAGTCGATGTTCCCGATTATAATATATGTATATTTATATATATATATAGTTTTCTATAACTATTAATCAAATAAGTTATATTCGATGGCTTTGAATAATAATCAAACTTATTTTCGATTATTCAAATAAGGATCGTACTTTCGTATAAATATATCTTTTGTTATTTATTATTCGTTTCAAGTATGAGTTTTGAAACTTCTACTTCAATTATTTTATAAAGATGATCCTTTATGGGAATATTATTTAAATAATAATATTCAGATATTTTCTAATATATCGGGACTGATTTATTTTATTAAATCATCATTACTCTAAACATTCTTTAAAATGTTTTCGAGTCTTCAAAATGATTTTAAAAGTTTGAGCGGATCCCAAAACTCGTTTTCAAATTTAAGATATTCCTTCGAAGGGGATTTAAATACTCGCTTAATAATCTGAGGGATCCGGCTCTATGGTGTATTTTAAATTCGTAACGAGGTTATAGTTTTGATTAAAGAATTTGATTACTTGCCCAACGTTCGGGAAGTAAGTCCATCTAATTGAGTCGGCATAAGCGACAGGCCGGGATATAGTCTAACAAAATGTAAGTGGCTGGGTGGCAGTCCATCAACGCGTAAGAGGCCGGGTGGCGGTCCAGCATAAGGTCCTAATACGGCCAGGGTGATGACCGGTGGGGGATTCATCCATCTACTAGTAGAAAAAAGTGACTTAATTGGTATCTTTGCCTGATCAGCAAGATATCAGGTTTATGCCAAGGTTTTCTTCTTTCCAAATTCATTGGATATTATAACTCTGTTTATACTTTTCATAACAGAGGTTTTTAAGGAAAGTATGAGATATATATATAGGTGTATATATATATCGAGACTCAATGAAGTATCTCGTAACTTTATTTCTTTTGAATGATATTTTCAAAGATTGAATCTATTCAAGTCTTATCTTGTAGTCTCATCTATGTGTTGAACTTTTGAAACTGATTATAGCTTGAACGGTGGTAGTTCGAGTAGTATTCGGAAAAGATATAAGTATATTGGAGTATCTTGTAACTTCATCTTTTCAACTTATATCTAGTTAATGATTATCTTATGCATGACAAAGATTTTCCGAAAAATGTTGAGATGTTAGATATATTTGAGATGTCATGTCTAATCTGATTTGTGTTTAGTTTTCAGAACTTAAAAACAGGACATATCAGGACTTACTGAAATCAGAACTTACTGAAGTCAGAACTTAAGGCGTCAGAAGATATATATCAGTACTTAAGTGCGGGAAGACTTTCAGATAAGGAATGCGGCTGATTTACAGGAGAAGATCTGGACTAAAACAATAGAAGATATGCATGGAAAGAGTTAGAGGACTAAAAGACTTGTAGAAGATATCTGATTGATATATTTTAGGAGACAGAATTATATTTCATATCAATTAGAATATATCTTGTAACTGTGTACTATATAAACACAGCTTAGGATTTACACTATAGGTGTTATCATTATCGAGAAGATTATACATTGTAACGTAGCAGCTCTTAGTGATATTTGTTCATCACTAAGAGATAACAACAGTTCATATTGTAACAGAGTTTATTTGAATATACTTGATCTTTGTTACATACTTGTGTTGAAATCGATTTGATTGTATAAACACTGTATTAAACCCCCTTCTATAGTGTTGTGTGACCTAACAAGTGGTATCAGAGCTTTTCTGTTAACACACATACAATAAAGATCCAAACAATCATGTCTGAAGAAACACAAACCCCAACTAAGCCCACCAAAACTCAAGAAACTCAAAACACTCAAACCCACAGTCGATATGAGACTATTAGGGTTCCCATACTGAGACCTTCTGAGTATCCCATATGGAAGTGAAGATGGCTATGTTTCTGGAAGCTACAGATCCAGAATACCTTGATAGAATTAATGAAGGACCATATAAGCCTACCAAGATCTCTGTTGGAGTTGCTGATCAACCAGCAAAGTCCATACCAAAGAAGAAAGGTGATTACACAGCTTAAGACATCTCATCTATTGCCAAGGATGCAAGGGTAAGGCATTTGCTGCATAGTTCCATTGATAATGTCATGTCAAACAGGGTAATTGGATGCAAGATTGCAAAGGAGATATGGGATGCTTTAGAGACAAGGTGCCAGGGAACTGATGTAAGCAAAAAGAATAGGAGGATTATACTCACTCAAGAGTATGAGCACTTTGACTCAAAAGCTGATGAGTCATTAACTGACTTATATGACAGGTTTGTCAAACTCTTGAATGATCTATCACTAGTGGACAAGGAATATGATCTTGAAGATTCAAATCTAAAATTCCTTTTAGCTCTTCCTGAAAATTGGGATTTAAAATCTACTTCCATAAGAGACAACTATGACCTTACTGAAACTACTTTTGATGAAATTTATGGTATGCTCAAGACTTATGAACTTGAGATGGATCAAATGAGCAAGAGGCATGGAAGAAAGTCAAGGAAGTTGCTCTTAAAGCTGCGGAGGAATCTCCTAAAGTGGTTGCCTCAAAGAGAGGCAAAGGAAAGGCTCTCATCATAAAGTCTGATTCAGAGTCATCATATTCTGATGATGATGATTCAGAATCTGAAAGTTTACCTGAAATGGATGTTGATGCAGAGATGATGCAACTGTGTGCTCTTATGGTGAAAGGTATCACAAAGATAGCCTACAGGAAATTCAGAAAGGGCAAGAAGTTTTCCAGGAAAGGTGGAAGTTATGATAAGAAAGGGTTCAGAAAGTCTGAAGGCAAAGGAAGAAAGTCTGACAGAGGAGACAACTCAAATATCAAAGGCTACAATTGTGGTGAAAGAGGCCACATATCTCCTGAATGCAAGAAAGTAAAAAGTGACAAAGGCAAGGCACTTGTAACAAAGAAGAAAAGCTGGACATACACTTCATATTCTGAAAATGAGGTGAACTATGCTTTGATGGCAAATGCTGATAGCAGTACTGAAACTGCTGAATTGAAGGTACCTCAAACAACTTATGCTTTTCATACTGATGATATTACTGAGTTGAGATTATATCTTAAAACCATGTTCATTAGTTATAGAGATAAGACTTTAACATATGAAAGATTAACATCTGAAAATCTTGCTTTTAAAAACAGAAATGACTATTTAGAAAAGGAGTTAGTTTTTCTTCATCAAACTAAGAAAGAAAGAGATGATGCTTTGTATGTTAGAGATAAAGTGTTAAAATTGAATGAATCTCTAAAAGCTGACTTAGAAAAGGAAAGAGAGATTATCAGAACTTGGACTAACTCTGGCAGAACAACTCATAATTTACTAAGTAGTGGAAACTGGAAAGAGGGCTTAGGTTATGGAGATGATAAAAGTGAAAAAGGAACTGTGCAAATTGAGCCAATTGTTGTTAAACAGACTGCTAAGCCAAAGGTAAATCCTGTTAAGTTTGTAGCAAAAACTGTAAAGTCTGATTCTGAAAAGATGAAAGAATCTAGGACATAAGTCAAAGAAAATTCAACTTCTGACAAATTAAAATAGGATAAACCAGCTGAAGTAAACATAGGCTTAATGACTAAGAAGCAACTTAGGCATAAGCTGAAAGAGATTAGAAATATGAACAAGGTAAAGGAAGCTAGGAAAAATAGGAATGGAAAGGAAGGTGTGAATATAAACAATAATTATATGCCTGTTTCTAATGCTCCTAGAAAGAAATATTACAACTGTGGAAACTCTAACCATCTTGCTTCTTTTTGAAGGAAAAATAAAGATATAAACTCTTTACCTCCTAAATCAGGAGTTAACAGTCAGTCTGTTAGGTTTAAATCACAAAATCCTTGTTTTCATTGTGGTAGTTTATGGCATTCCATTTATACTTGTAAGGAATATCATAGTTTGTACTATGATTATTATCAAATAAAACCTTCTTTGAAGAAAGTTAGTATTATTCCTTCTAGTGTAAAGTCTGATGCAAAGTCTGATATAAATTCTGATAAACAGCATGATATCATAAACTCTGAAATTAAATCCGCTGCAAATGCTAAAAAACTTATAAAGGCCAAAGGATCCAAGCTAGTCTGGGTCCTTAAAACTAATCAATAGTGGTCTTTGTGATTGCAGGGCAACATGAAAAACATCCTAGTTCTGGATAATGAATGTTCAGGACACGTGACTGGAAATAAAGCCCTGCTATCAGACTTTGTGGAGAAAGCTGGCCCAGGAGTTTCTTATGGAAATGGAAACATGGGAAAAACTCTGGGATATGGCAATATCAATCTTGGGAATGTCATCATTGAAACAGTAGCTCTTGTCTCAAGACTTAAACACAATCTTCTAAGTGTGAATCAAATCTGTGACAGAGGTTATCATGTGGATTTCTTTGAATAACACTGTGAAGTTGTAAATAATTTTACAGGCAAAGTAGTTCTGAAAGGTTACAGGCACGGTAACATTTATGAAGCCAGACTTTCAACAAACTCTGATGGTTCTGCAATATGTCTGTTGAGTAGAGCATCAATTGAAGAAAGCTGGAATTAGCACAAGAGACTCTCTCATTTAAATTTCAACAACATAAATGAGCTAGTAAAGAAAGATCTTGTGAGAGGACTGCCAAAACCAGTATTCGCTCCTGATGGCCTTTGTGATTCATGTCAAAAGGCAAAACAAAGAAAATCTTCATTCAAGAACAAAACCGAATCCTCAATTCTTGAGCCTTATCACCTACTGCATGTTGATCTATTTGGTCCAGTCAATGTCATGTCTATTGCAAAGAAGAAATATGCTATGGTTATAGTGGATGAGTTCACAAGATACACTTGGGTGTATTTCTTGCACAAGAAGAATGAAACTGCATCTACTCTAACTGATCATGTCAGACAGCTGGATAAATTGGTCAAAGATTACGTTAAAATAATAAGAAGTGATAATGGCACTGAGTTCAAGAATTCAATCATGGAAGAGTTCTGTAAAGAGCATGGAATTAAAAAGGAATTTTCTGCACCTGGAACTTCACAGCAAAATGGAGTTATAGAAAGAAAGAACAGGACTCTCATTGAAGCTGCACGAACTATGCTTGATGAAGCAAAGTTGCCAACCTACTTTTGGGTTGAAGCTGTGCAGACTGCTTGTTTTACACAGAATGCAACACTCATAAACAAGCATGGAAAAATACCATATGAGATGGTGAAGAAAAAGAAGCCAAATCTGAAATACTTTCATGTATTTGGATGTAAATTCTTTTTTCTTAAGACTCATCCTAAACAGCTGTCAAAATTTGATCTAAAAGCTGATGAAGGAATTTTTGTTGGATATCCACTTTCCACAAAAGCCTTAAGAGTCTACAATTTAAGAACAAGGGTTGTCATGAAATCTATCAATGTATCTTTTGATGATAAAAAGATTACTGGACTTGAAGATTTTAATGATCATGATCAGCTGAGATTTGAAAATGAAGATTTAAGTTCCGATTCTACAAATTCTGATGGCTTAAATCCTGATCATGTAAGTTCTGACGGGTTAAATTCTGATGTCATTGAAACTATGGTAACTACTCCAAGGGAAAATGCACCTGTTCAGGGGGAGCAAGCTGAAGATCCTACCACAACTCAAGACTCTCAAGAAATATCAGAACCTGTCACTGGCTTTTCAAGTTCTGATTCATCAAGTTTTGATGAGCCAAATTCTGATAATTCTGGAAACTCTGATTCTTCAAATCCTGAAGGATCCAACTTAAATTCTGAAGTCTCAGAGAGCATATCTACAGGGGGAGTATCAGAAAATGTTGATGGAGACATCATGGATCATGGGGGAGGATCCAGATCATGAAATTAACTTCCATCTGCAAGGAAGTGGACCAAATCACATACACCTGACTTAATAATTAAAGATCCTGAAGCAGGTGTCAGAACTAGAACTGCAACATCAAATGAATGTCTCTATCATTCCTTTCTGTCTCAGACTGAACCAAAGAAAGTGGAAGAAGCTCTTCAAGATGCTGATTGGGTGCAAGCAATACAGGAAGAGTTAAATGAATTTGAAAGAAATAAAGTCTGAACCCTAGTGCCAAGACCAAAGAACAGATCAATTGTTGGCATAAAATGGGTGTTCAGAAATAAAACTGACAATGATGGTGAAATTACAAGAAACAAAGCAAGGCTGGTTGCTAAAGGTTACTCTCAACATGAGGGTATTGATTATGATGAAACATTTGCACTAGTTGCTAGATTGGAAGCCATAAGAATCTTTTTATCTTATGCTGCTCACAAGAAGTTTAAAGTCTTTCAAATGGATGTGAAAAGTGCTTTTCTCAATGGAGAATTGGAAGAAGTGGTATATGTTGAACAACCTCCAGGATTTGTAGATCCAAAATTTCCTAATCATGTCTACAGACTTGATAAAGCACTTTATGGCCTTAAGCAAGCTCCAAGAGCATGGTATGAGACTTTAGCTCAATTCCTTCTGGAAAGTGGATTTAACAGAGGCACAATTGATAAAACACTGTTCTACCTCAACCATGAAAAAGACTTACTTTTGGTACAGATATATGTTGATGATATCATATTTGGTTCTACAAATGCCAAACTCTGTGAAAGGTTTGCAAAGCTAATGCAGTCAAGATATCAAATGAGTATGATGGGAGAACTTAGTTATTTTCAGGGACTTCAAGTCAAGCAAAATGAAGAAGGTACTTTCATAAATCAATCCAAGTACACCAGAAATTTACTAAAGAAATTTAAAATGCAAGACTGTTCAACTACATCCACTCCCATGGCCACTGCAACCAAGTTAGATAAAGATACAGGTTCATCAGTAGATATTACTAACTATAGAGGTATGATTGGCTCTTTACTCTATTTAACTGCAAGTAGACCTGATATCATGTATGCTACCTATCTTTGTGCAAGATTTCAAGCTGAACCAAGAGAACCTCATCCAATAGCTGTGAAAAAAAATTCAAGTACCTCAAGGGTACAACTGATCTAGGATTGTGGCCTAGAGAATCAGATTTTAAGCTAATAGGTTACTCAGATGCAGATTTTGCAGGATGCAAAATAGGCAGGAAAAGCACTAGTGGAAGCTGCCAATTTCTTGGAGGCGGATTGGTTTTTTGGTTTAGCAAGAAACATAAATCAATTTCCACATCAACTGCTGAAGCAGAATATATTGTTGCAGGAAGCTGTTGTGCACAGATTCTTTGGATGAAAAATCAGTTACTGGATTATGGGTTAGAATTTTCTAAAATACCTATTTACTGTGATAATGAAAGTGCTATTGCTATGATAGGTAATCGAGTACAACACTCAATGACAAAGCACATCAGCATTAGGTACCATTTCATAAGGGAACATGTGATGGAAGGTACAGTGGAATTACATTTTGTTCCAACAGATCAACAACTAGCATATATCTTCACAAAATCACTATGTGAAGCTACTTTTACAAGATTGGTAAATTAACTTGGAATGGTTTCAGGTTCTTTCTCAAAATCTGCTTAGTTTTTGTTCTCATGCATCAGACTTTATGATCAGTGATTACAGATTGTCTTATCTACATGTAATACGTGCTTAAATTATTATACATTAAATACTGATGTTATCTGATATGGATCTATATAATCTGATAGTATTTTGAATGTTCTATGTCTATTCAATCCAATGAGGATTACTATGCTAGATGCTGACCTAGTAGTCTTTAACATACTATAAATCCCATGTTTGAGTTAGTTGTTTATGTGGAAATTCATTAACATAAGCAAATTCTGATTTCTAGCTTAGTCAAATTTACTTTGTGTATCTTATTACTAAGTCACAAACTAGATTCTTGCTTCTCATCTGTCAAATTCTGATATCAGTAAATCTTAAGGATGAACCACATGCTTGATAAGCCCCACTTATTTATAGAAAAGAAAAGAAAAGAAAATTGAAGTCAGGTACTCCTTTGAGATCTAGAGTAAATATGTGGAAGGGAAGACCCAATCACATTGCTGGTATTAAGTTATATGCATTAGAAAAGCAAATAAATTTTTCTTGGTGACTTTTCACATTCTCTGATTACTGGAAAAATACTCTGATAATAGCATAAATTCTGATAGCAGTTGTGACTCACTTACTGTAATACCCCCAAATCCGGGGTCGGGGATCCGGGTTGTCACGAGTTCCATTTCCCTTAGTAACACCCAATCTTAATAAATAATCAGCTATTCTGTACTGTGACCCCACAATAAATACACACACCACAAGTTATAGTCTCAGAGATGAACACTCAAAAATAACACAAGTCCTTATGTTCCACAATTATAAACTGTTACACCTTAAAAAGGTTCTGAATAAATTTACATTTCTTTGCCATTATTACAACTGATAAAGATACATAAGTCTGGTACATCAAAAGTTGAAAGCCTAGCCTATTGGTAGTTCCTACCTCAGCTACATCGACATCAACGCCTATAGGAAACTGCGGAACGTTTCCTAATCGCTTGCGAATCGGGAGCTTGGTCCTGTTCATCTTTTTTATCTGTTGTTGTGTGATGAAGGAAGAAAGCAAGGGTGAGCAGCAAGCCCACCAAAATAATATGTATAATGATTAACAATATATGAGCCTTCTCATAGTACTCATGAAAGTCTTGGTCAAAAGAAATGAACCAAGTTGATATCTTAATGCGATGAAGTCGCAAAATATTCAGCATATATACATATATACTTTTCACAATCTTTGAAATCCTCTGACATGTATAATATACACAGAGTTCCAGTTCATAACTGTATAAAAAAATATCGTTGCAAGGTGATCTCATATATCTAACCTTGTCTCAACGTTTTTCTGAAAATCTTTGTCATGCATAAGATAATCATTTACTAGATATAAGTTTAAAAGATGAAGTTACAAGATACTCCAATATACTTATATCTTTTCCAAATACTACTTGGACTACCACCGTTCAAGTTATAATTAGTTTCAAAAGTTCATCACATAGATGAGACTACAAGACAAGATTTGAATAGATTCAATCTTTGAACATCGTTATAAATAATGAAGTTACGAGATACTTCATTAAGTCCCGATATATATATATACACCTATATATATATATTTCATACACTCCTTGAAAACCTCTATTATGAAAATTATAAACAGAGTTGCAATATCCAATGAATTTGGAAAGGAGAAAACCTTGGCATAAACCTGATATCTTGCTGATCAGGCAAAGATACCAATAAGTAACCTTTTCTACTAGTAGATGGACGAATTCCCCACTGGTCATCACCCTGGTCGCAATAGGACCTTATGCTGGACTGCCACTCAGCCACTTACGCATTTGATGGACTCCCACTGAGCCACTTACACTTTCATGGACGCCCACTGAGCCCATGTTGCTTATGCCGACTCAAATAGATGAACTTACTTCCCGAACGATGGGCAAGTAATCAAGATGTTTTCTCAAAATAGCAACCTCGTTGCGAATGTAAAATACACCACTGAGCTGGATCCCTCAAGTTTTGAACGAGTATTTAAATCCCCTTTAAAAGAAAGATCTTAAATATAAAAAAGAGTTTTGGGATCCGCTCTAACTTTTAAAAATCATTTTGAAGAATCGAAAACACTTTAAAGAGTGTTTGGAGTAATGCTGATTTAATGAAATAAATCAGTCCCAATATATTAGAAAATATCTGAATATTATTATTTAAATAATATTCCCATAAAGAATAATCTTTATAAAAATAATTGAAGTAGAATTTTTAAAACTTATACTTGAAATGAGTATTAAATAACCAAAGATATACTTATACGAAAGTACTATCTTTATTTGAATAATCAAAAGTGAGTTTGATTATCGACACCTTATTCTTTAATAAAATAAAGAATATATCTCAGCAAATAATCGGAGTCATAGATCCTCAAATGAATATTCAAATAATATTCAATAAATAAAATAAGCTGAGTCATAAGCCCTCGAATGAATATTCGAAATAATATTCAATAGATAAATAAGCTGAGTCATAAGCCCTCGAATGAATATTATAAATAATATTCATTAAATAAAATAAAGGAGTCATACATCCTCAAATGAATATTCAAATAATATTCAATAAATAAAATAAGCTGAGTCATAAGCCCTCAAATGAATATTATAAATAATATTCATTAAATAAAATAAAGGAGTCATACATCCTCAAATGAATATTCAAGTAATATTCAATAAATAATATAAAGGAGTCATAAGTCCTCGAATGAATATTCAAGATAATATTCAATAAATAATATAAAGGAGTCATAAGTCCTCGAATGAATATTCAAGATAATATTCAATAATAAAATAAAGTTAAAGTTATCGAATAAACCTTATTCGATTAATAGTTTTGAAAACTATAACCATATATATATATATAAATATATATATTATACTCGGGAACATCGACTCCCGGTTTAGAAATATGTTCACCTTTTGATCCCCTATACTAAGGGTAAATTCAAATACCGCTTATCTCTAGCATAGGTATTATGCAACTGTAAGCATTTTAACCAACAGATATATAATCCAAGAATATGAAACAGGCATGCATATATACCATATCACATGCTACAATATATCGCAAGAATTTGCTAATAATAAATATGCATTTATCGCAAGATCATGCATATACACATATACATTACAACAACAGTATAACGGGTAGAAAACTTGCCTGAGCGACTGGGGGTTACAATGGCTCGGGACGAGTCTGGTAACCTATAAACAACAAGTAAGTTGGAATTAAGCCAAAGTCACTTGTAAATCTATACTCTAACCAACTTAGACTCTAACGCTCGTTTTGCGCTTACTGATTCTCTTAAGTCACTCGAGTACCCTCGGCTCCACCATTTTTAATAATTAAACCATTACGAGTTTTAAGGCGATTCCTTCGCGAGTGTCTTACCAACTGCCTAACACACTTACCATAATTGTTTCATACATTAATTAACCCTTTTTGGTCTTTAACCTATGTTTCAAAGTAAGGCGAGGGGAAAAGTTTCGTTCGCGAAACGCCGTTACTTGAAACGGTCGTTTCTCCTAAACCGTGCATCGGAATCAAACGAACTACATATCAAAACGAAGCTCGTAACATGAACTATCTAATCATGGCAATGATCAAAACCTAGCAGGGGGTTCTCGGGTCCTAATATTATAAACAAAAGCAGTCTAAAGTAAATCGGACATTACGACGGCTATGTTTACGCGATTTCCCAATTTTAAACCATTCAAAAACCATCACAATTCAACCTCAACCCATTCATACAACCAAAGTCCATCCTTATCACATCATAACAGCCCCAATCAATTCAATATTAACATTTATACTTATGCCTAAGCTTGAATTTAACTATACCTAAGTTCTTTTAACCAAAACAACAAGATTCACCATTCCATTTCACTACCACTCCAACCCAAACTCTAAACCACAAGCATTAAGCTACTATATCACCATAATAATCAAAATAATCTTATTATACAAAGGAATCTAGGGTTTGGAGATGATATACCTTCCTTGAAGTGGTGGGAGTAGCTAGGAAGCCTTAAGAAGCCTTGAGAAGTCTTAGGGATGCTTGGATCTTAAAGGAAAACAAGAAAAATTCAAGTTAAAAACTTTGAAATCACTATTCATTGTCTTCTTCATTGATTTATTAAAGAAGATTGAGAAAGAATTGAAGGCTTAAACTCATGATATAGCCATAACTATGCATAAGGATGATTAGGGAATTATCTTACCAATTTAGGAGGCTTGGATCTTGGATTTTGAAAATTCTTGCCTTTGAAATAGTAAAAAGCCGAGAGCAAGCTTTTGTTGAAGAGAAAGAAATGATTTTGTGTTTTGATGAAAATGATTTGCTTGGCTTGGTTGATTTGGTTTTGTTTTTGATTTAGTTAATTACCTTTTTAGCCTTGGACTTTGTGTGGTTCTCATTCAACCACACCTCCTTCCTTCCCATGTCATGCTTATGTCATGCTATGATGTCATCTTCCCCTCTTTGTCCTCTTCTCATTGGTTGGGTGACATCATCCCCTCTAATCTCTTTGATTAACTTCCTAATTGTTTGTCTAATGACCGCTGATCTGTTATACGGTTCGCTTAACTTTCATTTTCGTTTATCGTTTGAGGGATCATACCCGGGATCTTATTACTTAGGTTCCCTTAACCTTTCTCAATGTATTATATTCCTTTTATGATCCTCTCTTATAATCCTTTAATTTAAATCCTTTTTATCCTGTTACCTTATACTCAATTCTTTCCGTATCTAGTGGATTTCCAGAAAAAATCAAAGTGTTCGAATTTGGATTCTGACGATCTTTACATACACTTATATCCCATATAAAGTACTAATAAAATCTCAGAATATCCATATCAGAACCCCTACATAGTGTGGCATGAAAAGTTTTCTTGTTCAGAAATTTCAGCAAAAACACTATTCACAAGGGTTACAAAAGGTTCAAAATTTTGGGGTTATTACACTTACACTGAGAAGCCACTGTAAAAAGAATGTTAAAAGATGCGTAAAATGAGCACAAACAGTTGAGGTTAATTCTTGCATAAATTTATTCTATAGTAGACTTCATTATTAATGACAGATTTTAAGCACTTTTCTTAGTTATGCCTTATTTCTAAGATGTACTGAAGTTTATCAGACTTTAATCTTTATCTGATATTTTGCTAATGCACACACTCTCACTCCATATGAATGATGAAAATAACTGTGGTGATTAAGTTGTTTCAGACAAACAGTTAAGTGTCATTTACATAAATTTCGAGGACAAGTTCTGATGCTTAAACTCTGAAGAAACAAGTGAGTATTTGTATGAAGAATCACAGAAACAAACATTCACTTTCTGAGTACAGAAGCCATATTCTGATGACCATTAAATTCTGATAATAGTCAAGTTCTGATGCAAATCCTGATGGAAACTCTGATGCTTACGTGGCATTATTTATTTACTTGACTTATTTGTGGTAAATACTGGAACAGTCATATTTTATCAGAATATATTTAAGTGAGATAAAAATAGTCATAATCATTTGTTTAGTGAGAAACGTGTTTGTCTTGAAAAACTGCATGTACACAATATTTACTGCTTTTTCTCGTGCCCACTAACTACTGCTTTAACTATTTACTGACTGTTCACATGTTGCCAGGTGTAAATTATCTGCCATGCTTCACAAATATAGATGTTGTCACGTGGGCTGTATAAATAAGAAAGTTAAAAGATTTTCTAATTTTTTACCTACTTTTCTTCTCATTCCCTCATCTTTCTTGTTTTCTCTCACCCACTAATATTCTCTGAAGCTCTATTTTCTCACAGGCATTTTATTAAACACTTTGTGTACACACTATTCTCACTTGATTTTTCACAGGAATGGCACCAAAAGACATCGTTTTCAATGGAGCTAAGTTTGGTCCTAACAACTACTTAGTTATTCTTAGCAAGGATGTAGCCCCGTCAGATCTTCACTTTGTTTAGGACTTCCTTGCTAAATGTGGCGCCCTCCAAACCCAGGTCAGAAGTTTGGGGTCCACACACATACACCTTATTTATAACCTGCTTATAACAATAATAAAGATAATAATAATATGCAGTGACCCTACTGATCAACTACCACGGATCGCAACAGGTTAAAGTATGCACACAAGCCAACCACACTTACTTATATTACAAACCGTTCAAATCCCAACTATCCAACTCAGAACTGAGTATTAAACATTATTACAAACTTTTTTACAAACTTAAATTATTCCAAAAGAAGCCTACTAGCTCAACTCGATCAACCTGAACCCCTAGCTCTCGCGCTGGACTGGGGATCCTCGGTACCAACCGATTCCTTCTTAACTGGAAAAGAACATAAACAACATCGCACAAATGAGCTAACTAGCTCAGCAAGTCACAATGATAAAACTGAGAATAATGATCATCAGGGAAATATGATTATGATATCAAGTGAACAATAGATTATAATTTAGAATTGGATATTATATTTTCATTTTAAAAACAAAGGTTAGGCTACTGATTAGTCATGCACTAACCCCAAGCAAAGCACGCAACACTGCTCTAACTACTGGATCCAAGGCACACATTGGCCTAACTTGACCATTATATGGTCTGACAATGAATCTGGTCCACAATTTTATAAAAACAATCTAATTCTACCATAATAACATAATAAGCAGTAATAAACAATAAACAGGATCATTAACAATATTGGATGTTCAATAAATGAAAATGATTTCAATCTATATAAAGATCAATATGGCATTTCCAAAGCTTGGCTGTTAGGTAATGAAAGAATTGGATAACAAAGGAATCAACATTTCAGGGTTCCAAGGATTTGGTCTTTCAAAGCATAAGATACAATGGTTTGAATGTGTAAGCAATTTGGTTCAGTGTTTAATATTTAGTTTGTATGTATTTGTGGAGTAGTATCGTATATTTGAGGTTTGTATTTGGGTACACAACAATCAATAGTCTGGAAAGAATCAGGTTTACGGCTCAAGATCAATAACTGGAATCCAGGTTTAGGGTTCAGTGCTTCAAAGCACTTGCAATATAAAACAGGAATATCAATCACTACAATATCTCGAGAAAGTTCAGAACACTTGCCTGGTACTAGCTTACTACACTGCACTTGCTCTCAATCACCACTGTCTTACTCCTTGACTATCTGTTTCCCTTTCCTAGGCCTTGCCTCTTCTGCTCACATATCATAAGCATCTATCAATATTTAACTCATACGATTCTATTCGACACATACTTCTATCTATCCTTCGTTTCACCCAAATCCGATTAACGGATTGAAAGTTATGCAATAAACAAGTAAACATCAAATATATAGTCCGACAGTTAACCAACAAGTCACATATAACACATAACACGTCACATAATCAATGATATATCATTTATAAAGAAGTCTCGGGTCATAAATATGCTTTCGGATATTCAAAATGATTTTTAAAACATATTTCGGAATTAAAACAGATCGTTGAATCAATTTCAAAGTAATAAATAGGGTTCGGTTGGCCAATTCTGGCTTCGAAACAATTTCATAATAATTATCGAGCCTTGAAAACAATTTAAAATAATTTTTTAAAGCTCGAAACTATTTTTCGGAATTTTTAAATCATTTTTAAATAATTAAATCTAATTAAATAATTAATTAATAATTAATTAATAATTAATTAAATCAATTAATCAATCAATTTTTGAATTAATTGACCAATTAATCAATTAAAAATTAACTGAAATTAATTAACTAATTAATTCAGATTTATTTTTGAATTAAAAATAATTTTCGGAATTAAAATAATAATTTTTGGAATTTTCAGAAATTAAAATCGAATTTTTATAATTAAAATAAATAGGAAATATGATTTTTAAATATTTTTAAAACAGGAATCCAAAATTTGCAAGTTCTGGAAACCTCAGGGACCTAACCGTTTCTTCCCCAAAAGATAAGGTACCAAACTGCAATTTTACAACCCCCGTCGCCGGAAAATACAGGGGTGGCCGGAGAACACGATTCCGGCACCCTCACCTCACCACAAGCTCCAGATCACATCTACAGACAACCAGGAACTTATTCATGCAATCAAATCATTCAAATAACCCCAGACTAGGCCGAAAATTGGCCAAGAACATCGCCGGTTTCCGGCGAACTTCGGAAATTTTCAAAACACAACTCCCTTCGATTCAGACATCCTCTGTTAATGAGCTATATACCAATCGATTGCAAATTTCATAAGAAACATAATCCACTATAAATCAACAGCTAATAACCCCTAAATCAAAAAACCCCAAATTCCAATTGAAAATATTCATACTGGTTATAAACCCTAATTTTAAAATTCGAGAATTAAACCCACTTTTGAGCATGTTATTGAACTCCAAATCAGACGTATGACATATGAAAATCATCAGGAAAATAAGCTCTACAACATGCAAGCATCAAATCATACGAACAATCATCCGAACAAAAAAAATCATATTTTTAATAAAATTAATTCGAAAATAAATAATTTTTCAGAAAATAAACCTTGATTTCTGCAGTGATTTGGAACACAGAATCTGATAGAACACCTCAAGACCTTTGGATTGAGTACTCGAGCTTTCCAAACGGACACCGGTAACACCTCCGATTGTTGGTTTGATTCTCAGAAAGGTTTATGAATATATGAATTTTCTCTGGAAATTTATATAATTACTGACTGCAAATGATTTTTGATACGAAATAAAATACGGTAAAGGCTATTTATAATTACGGAAAATTAGTATCCCGTTGGATCATTCCGAATATAAAACGGTACGTTTATTTGTAAAAACTGATCCAAACGGTATCGGTTTTCGGGACAGTTATCCAAACCAGTACAATTTGTACTGCGGTCTTGGTCTCAGCGCCTGGTTACACGTACTGCGAGGCGATAATTGGGATAGTTTAATAAAAAGCTCCCGTTTATCGAAAATATGAGTTTTATTGATTTACCGAAATGAATATTGTATCGAAAATGTTGCGCCGGGACCCGCGCAGGACAAACCGTACGCCGGATCGAAAAAATCGAAACATGGAATATGCTCGGAATATTACAATTAGGTTAGGAAGGAGTTCTCGGAAGAGTTTCGGGGTCCAAAAACGTAACAACAGATGATGTCGGTTGGTTCCCGTTTTTATAAAATAGATTTTAAATACTCGGAAAAAGATTTTATAAATTTCATATGATCCTTATAAATCCATAAATCAACATAAAAATAATTAGGAAGATATGACAATTATCTATATTTTATTTTGGACATATAAAAATTAAAATACTCAATTAATAATATTTTTAAACATCCAAACACATTTAACACTTAACAATTAATTCACAGAATAGATACTGAACACATAATATTAATTATTTATTAGCAAAAATAATTACACGATATATCCCGGATATTACATCCTTCCCCCCTTAAAAGGATTCTGTCCTCAGAATCTCCTAAGTAAACAAATGAGGGTATATTTCTCTCATATCACTTTCTAACTCCCAGGTTGACTCTTCAACCTTTGGGTTTCTCCATAACACTCTTACTAGCTTCACCACTTTATTTCTCAATACCTTCTCTTTTTTCTCTAAAATCTCTATCGGACTCTCTACATATGACAAACCTGCCTCAAGCTCTATTGGCTCATATTCTATTACATGCCTGGAGTCTGGATTATATTTCTTAAGCATTGATATGTGAAAAATATTGTAAATGTGCTCCATGTGCGGAGGTAACGCCAACTCGTAAGCTACTTTGCCAATGCGCTTTAGAATCTCAAAAGGTCCGACATATCTTGGGCTCAGCTTTCCTTTCTTTCCAAACCTCGTTAGTCCCTTCCACGATGATACTTTCAGTAATACCAAGTTTCCTTCTTCGAATTCCATGTCTTTCCTGGACTGATCTGTATATTTCCTTTGACGGTCCTGTGCGGCTATTAATCTCTTCTGATACTAAGAAGACTGTACTAAGACCCCTCCAAATTCCCATATCTGTCAAACAAGTCTTAGTAAATTCTGATCCAACCACCTATGTTGCTCAATATCCTGAGGTACAACCAACCCAACCTCCATCAGCACCTACACAACCTACCACTTCTCAACCTCAACCAACTCAACCTACCATCAGAACATACTTCCAACCATCACAATCCTCACAACAACAACCATCAGCACCTACCATCAGACCTTCATCCTCAAGGCCTAAAAGAGCAAAATTTGTTCCTAAATCTCCACAAAGGAGAAGAATGATGATTCTAAGGGATGAATCAGATGATGAAGAAGCACAGGGTCATGCATCAGAACCTGTGCCTTTGGAAGCTGAAAATGTGGTTTTTTCAGAAAGAAGAAGAAGCTGAAGGGTCAACCCATCAGATAAATATTGAAGCTGAGGGTTCTGATAATTTGAAAAGGAAAAGAACTGTAAGTTCTGATATTACTCAGGGAACTCCTACACCATCTAGGAGATCTAAGAAACAGAGGGCAGGAAGGCACATTGCTCAACCTCCATCAGAGGATACTGAAGAAGCTGAGGAAGGGGATCAGGAATCTCTGATCTCAAAAGAACCAATTATCATTGAAGCCCTTTCAGAACCAAAAGATACTGTTACAGATACAATGATCATACCTCCTGTCTCTCCACTCAAAGCTACAGATAATGCTGAAGAACAAGACACAATTTCTGAAATAGATATTCTCAATCTGAATATTCCTACTGTTCTTTATTTGGAAGCTCTAACAGCAGCTCAGCCATCTACTGTCAATTCTCCTATCTTACAGGTTGAGATACCAACAACTCCTATTCTGGAGATAAATTCTGATGCTCAGAATTTAGATGAAGCTGGAATAGACTCTCCTTCTGTTACACACACACTTATGTTGTCAGAAGATGATAAATTTTCTGCAAGTTCTGGAGAGTCAGCTCCAGTAAATGCTCCAATTCTTGGAAAGGAGGCATTAATCCAAAAGTTTGTTGAACAGGATGCTCCTATTCCTTGGGAAGATACTCACAGAGGAGTGGAGTGGACCAAGAAGTGGAATGAAACTGATTTCATTCCAAGCTCTAAAGTTCTGACAGAGCACATTGCTAAGGCTGATGAGCTGATGACAAGTTCTGATTTTAAGCACCAACTCAAAGTCACATCTCTATGTGTCAAGTCTCTTCAAGGTCAACACTCTACCACTCATGAAAAGGTTGACAAACTTCTGGAAAAAGCTGAAAAGTTGAATATGGAGACCAAGCTTGATAAAAAGAGGTTTATCAGACCTATTTCTGAAAAAGTTGAAGCAATTGAGAAGATTTAGGAAAAGCAACAGGCCCAAATTACTGAGGTCCTGCAGAATCAAGCTTCTCAAAAAGCTCAACTAGATGAAATTCAATCTTCAGTAGAACTTCTTCTCTCTCTCTCTCTTACTACCTGATGATGCCAAAAAGGGGGAGAAGGTAGTTAAGTCCAAATGCTCAACCAGTCAGATACTGAAGAAAAGGGATAATAATGAAGATGACCAGGGAAACCTTAGCAAGGGTCAAGGTCAAGGGCAAAGCAACAAGGTTTCTTCTAGGAAACTAATCTCCGATGCAAGCAAATCTTCTACTCAAAAGAAGACAAGTTCTGAAGCTGCTCAAACTCAAAATATGATAGCAAGTGCTGATAATCAAAATCTGATATCAAGTTTTGATGTTCTGATTCAAGGAGGAAGTAAAGACTCTCAGAAGTTTTTGTAAACTCTGAAGCTCAAGGGAAAGGAGACTACTGTCTACACAAGGATCCCAAGATTCAGACACTTGATGAAGAGATTTCTAGAATATTATTTCTGAAACATAATCTTGGAATGGATTTAGAAAATCTCAAGGAGGAAGAAGCTAGATTTAAAGCTGAGAAGACAAATCTAAAGTCTAAAACTTCTGTTACAAAGCAACCTTCAAGGCCTAAGGTAAAAGGTATTGTGATCAAGAAAAATTCAAATACTGAGGCATCAAAGCCCAAGACTAGATCACAAACTGAGATTGATCCCAAAGATAAAGGGAAATGAAAAGTTGATGAACCAATAAAGCCACATGAGATGAAAATTCCTCAAATCCTGATGAAACCAGTGTGCAAAATGGTTCAAGTTCATGATGATACTCTTGCTGAAGATGAATCTGTTCAAACTCTGAAAAGAAGAAAGATTACTGAAGAATTCAAGACAACCTCTGACAAAGCTCAGGTTGTTTAGAGTGAAAAACAGCTAGCAACAGAAAATATAACAAGTTCTGATAAAGTCATCAAGAAATCAACCTCTGGCATTGCTCAAGTTGATTTAGACAAAATGAAAGTTGCTGATAAAAAGAAACTCCTATTGAAGAATGTCAAACCATCAGATCCAAAGAAAAGCCAATTGTTATCTGATTTCATGACTGTTGGATTGAAAGCCAGAGAAGCAAGAGACAGAGATGGACTAGGTTCTGATGAAGCTAAGATCAAGACAGGAGTTGAAGTGCTTACAAGAGATCCATTTTTGTTAACTGACAAATCTCTTGAAGATGTTACACAGAAACACCTTGATAAGGTTATCTCTGTTCAAGTGGTACTGGATGCTCATGACAAGCATAATGTCAAAGAAAATCTGATTCTATTTCTTGAAGATGGAAGGATATATCAGATGTCGTAATCAGATGTGCTGAACAAATCCCTGAAAGAACTTCAATTCTTTCATTATCTTTTAGAGATAAAGTCTGATATTACCAGGAGATGGTCAAATTTCATATTGAAGACCATAAGAGATAAATCAAGAATTTCTGGTTCAAGGGTTACATAATTCATTCCTAACATAGTTGAAGATGATGGAAGTGAAATTCCAATAAAGAAGGATTCTGCTAAATTTGAAGTCATTCTGAAAGAGAAATGTCCGTGCTACAACGAAGACTCTTCTCATCCAAGGGTAATAAGGCTGGGTGATGGTTTAGAAAGAAACCATATCTCTGCTCTAAGGACTGCAATCTACTAGATTGGAAGTCAAGATGAAGAGATGATGCAAGTCAAGACTACAATAGCTCAAGTCCTGAGGAATAAAGAAGAAAAGCTGATATCAAACTTTGTCAAGAATCATTTTGGATTCAGATTGACTCAGTGAGATTGGTAAAAGCTACAAGGACTGTAAGTTGTAGTTAGTTGTCTTATTTTAACTCTCATTGCATTTGTACTTAAAATGTTTTTGACATCATCAAATCTATTAACTTGTATATTTTGCATAATTTACAAGTTGGGGGAGATTGTTAGATATATTTGAGATGTCATGTCTAATCTGATTTGTGTTTAGTTTTCAGAACTTAACAACAGGACATATCAGGACTTACTGAAATCAGAACTTACTGAAGTCAGAACTTAAGGCGTCAGAAGATATATATCAGTACTTAAGTGCGGGAAGACTTTCATATAAGGAATGCGGCTGATTTACAGGAGAAGATCTGGACTAAAATAATAGAAGATATGCATGGAAAGAGTTAGAGGACTAGAATACTTGTAGCAGATATCTTATTGATATATTTTAGGAGACATAATTATATTCCATATTAATTAGAATATATCTTGTAACTGTGTACTATATAAACACAACTTAGGGTTTACACTATAGGTGTTATCATTATCGAGAAGATTAAACATTATAACCTAGCAGCTCTTAGTGATATTTGTTCATCACTGAGAGAGAACAACAGTTCATATTGTAACATAGTTTATTTGAATATACTTGATCTTTGTTACATACTTGTGTTGAAATTGATTTGATTGTATAAACACTATATTCAACCCCCTTCTACAGTGTTGCTCGCCCTTGCTTTATTCTTTCATCACACAACAATAGCTAGACAAGATGAACAGGACTAAGCTTCCAATTCACGAGCGGATAGGAAATGTTCCGTAGTTTCTTGTAGGTGTTGATGCCGTTGTAGCTGAGGTAGGAACTACCAATAGGCTAGGCTTTCAACTTTTGATGTACCAGACTTATGTATATTTATGAATTGTAATAATGGCAAATAATCTATAAATTTATTCAGAAACCCTTTTGAGGTGTAATGACTTATAATTGTGGAATAAAATGACTTGTGTTATTTTTGGTATTCATCTCTAAGACTATAACTTGTGGTGTGTGTGTGTATTGTGGGGTCACAGTACGCAGTAGTTGGTTATTTAATAAGATTAAGTGTTATTAAGGGAAATGGAACTTGTGACAACCCGGATCCCCGACCCCAGATTTGGGGGTGTTACAGAAATGGTATTGGAGCTAAGCATTATAAACCTCAGAGATGATACGTCGTTAAAATGATAAGTTCACTAAGATAATAAGAACTCTTGCCAAGTTCATAGTCGGACTACCTAACGTAGTACTGACAGTTAAAACCCTTATGGGAACCCTTATAAATATCATGATAGTAACATAGATCGTTATCATATAAGGTAGCGGGGCACTGAACCCTGAAGTTCAAGAGCAATAACACGATGATGTTTTATTAAATATTGGGAATCAGATTGTGGATCCAATGGAGCACCCTAATAAGGGACCAAATATTGTCCATATTAAAGATGTAGCGATTAAGGATGTTATCCCAGAAGGGGTTATTGCTGAGAAGGATCCCGTGATGGATCCTAACAAGACTGAAGAGATTATCGATAAAGAATCAATGATCGTAGTCAGGGTAACTACCAGAGATAGGATTGGCCTGTTACTATCATAGGTTCGTTCAAGTTTGTAAAGAAATCATCCCCTTTATCGCGACTTACTCATAAGACCGAGAAGTTAGAATGGACAGAGAATTGCGAGAACAACTTCCAAGAATTGAAGAAAAGATTGGTGACAGCCCCTATGTTGGCGTTGCCGGATGGAAAAAGAGATTTGTGATTTGTAGTGACGCTTCGCACAAGGAATTATGATGCGTTTTTATACAGCACGGTAAGGTAATCGCGTACGCGTCAAGACAATTAAGGCAATATAAAATTCGATATCCCCACCCATGAGCTTGGGCTCATGGCAATAGTTTTGCCATAAAGATTGGAGGCACTACTTGTATGGAAAGAAGTGCGAGATTTACACACGCCATAAGTGCTCTAGTACATTTTCACGCAGAAAGAGCTCAACATGCGCCAGAGAAGGTGGTTAGAGCTATTCAAGGATTATGATCGTGAGATTCTTTATCATCCAGGGAAAGCCAATGTGGTGGCTGACGCCCTTAGTAGAAAGGAGAGACTCGAGATGATAATGTCTTCGAAAGAGCTGAAAGAGATTTCGAGAAAATGGGAATAAAATTGAAGGTACTTGGAGCCGGTACTGAAAAGCTGTTTGAGATTGTAATGCAGCCCGGGTTATTGAAAAAGATCATATTGTGCCTAGAAAAAGTGATGAATAAAGGAAGAGAGCCAATGAATAGAGAAGAGATTAATACCGAGAAAGATGATAAAGGGAATAATGAGGTATTCCTACAGAATTTGGGTTCCAAATGTTCAAAAGCTTAATGATGGGATCTTAGATGAAAGCCATGGTTCGAGGAATAAGATTTAGGGCAAACCCTGAATATGATAGTCAGGGAGGTCGCCATCAAGAAAGAGGGAACCCGTAACATAATGAAGTGGGAAACAAGGATTTTACGTATAAGATAACCCCGATTATGGGAGAAGGATGAAACATTTCATACTGAGAATACAGAAGTCGAGCAAGATAGGGGGAAGCAGGTCGGTACTCCTATGGGGCAATTCATGGACCTGCCTAAACAAAACTTATACTTTATCTTCAACCACCACCCTGAGGGAACAATGCGGTGGGAAATTCTTTCAGGACCTTTAAGTCCCTAAGCTCTCAGAATTCTAAGGAATAGGTTGACCCGGTCGAGGCAAGAGCCTGGCTAAAGGAAATATAGGAATCATTTGAGATTTTAAATGATTGACGAAGCGCAAAAGACTGTTTTTGTCACTTACCTTCCTAAGAGAGAGGCCACCCGCTGTTGAAAGGCCAAGAAAGACACGGGGCCAGAGGTTTTAATAAACCGATTAAAGTTCAGTCAATTGTTTTCGGGAAAGTACTTTCCAAGGTTATAGAGATAGTGTAAAAACTTTAGAGCCAGAACAAAGGCGGACGAGTATGATGAATTATGAATCTAAGTTGTAAAAGTTGGCAAGATTCGTCCCGAGGACACGAATCCCAGAATGACGTGATGTTTGAAGTCAATGATTAATGGGTTCATGAAATGATTCTAATAATAATAAAAAAAGAAAAAAAAAAGAAACTGAAGTGGAAAGGAATATAAAGGCAATAGAGTTTGAGGAATGATAAGGGAGTTGGGTATGAGGAAACCCTAAAGACTCGTAGTAATAGAAATAGAAAAGTGTGTGATCATCAGGATGAGGGTGATTCACCATGAGTTAAAGTTGATGGTTGAAGGCATAAATGATATGTATATATATATATATTATCCCCTTTAAGTTGGGAGTATTCGAAGACACTTCGAGATAGATCGATGGGCTAATAAGAAAACATGGATGGACCGAGGAGACAGGAAAGCAAGAAATTAGGAAATTGGATGAAGGAAGTGACCTTCAAGAATATGAGGTGTATGTAACACCAGTGACTGGATACCCAAAAGGAGACACCAGGTACAAAAGATATCCCAACATTGAGATGACTGTTAAGATAAATAACAGAGGTAAACGAGTAATTAGAACTAAAAAGTTCACTTTGAACACAACCAATATCTTTCAGAACATCCCTGTTATCATTACCAAATCAGGAAAGAAAGGCGGATAACCATTGTTATCTTCTGGAGGCCATATGGATTGACCTCAATTTGAATAAGGATGTTATTGTGAAATTAGGTATAGACTATCGAGGTGGGAATGATTGAATAAGATACCCTTATCAGGGATATATGACTTGATTTATCCATGAAAGGATGCAAGTACCTTTTTAAAGGTGGAATTAAGGATAGAACCTCGATAACTTGAGATGAATCCTAGGGGAATGCATAAAGGTTGGCATTTCACCCTTAATAGGGACAGTATAAGTTTCGACAGTATGAATTGGAAAAGATTAGGGTAACAACAACCTTTAAGGATCAGTGGAGGAATTTTTAGAAGTATATAGACAATGGTTCTAGTATTAGTAAATGGTATTTTGATATGCCCTGTATTTAGGGAATACAGGAGGAATGATTCAAGGATAACCTTAGAGGTCTTACAAGGAGAAAGGTAATATTCAAAGTTCTGAAGAATAGAAATTTTGATAAAGGAAATATTACGTAATTATAATAATGCCAAGTGGGAACGTGTTGAACCATAAGAAAGTATAGATTGACCCAATGAAGGTTGAGATTGGTGACAACAAGAAGGACCCAAGATAAGAGACGTCCTAAGTATGATCGAGAGTTAGTCGTGATAATGTTAACCTCTAAAGACCGAGGCAATAACTTATGGAAAAATGGTGATATTTTTTCTCACCAAAGCTTAAGGAATAGCATTTTCACACAAGCAGTGATTGGAAATGAGGTAGAAAATTTAGTTGAAGATCGTTCAAAAGACATTGATTATAAGGAACTATTACTATCATGAAAGGCCAATGAGGTGGTCGACCCTCTAACTGTAAAAGAGAAACTATAGGCGCTTGTGCCAGAGGAATACGGTAATGATGGTTAAAGCCGTGAAGGTGGTATTATGGTGTGAAAGATTGACATTCCTTCTGATGATTGTGCGATACTCAACCGCAATAGTAGTCTGGTAAAGATTTAATTCATGTTATCGCTGTGAGCGGGCTACCTATCTTAGAAGGTACTATCTTGAGATAAGCGAGGACTATGTTATAAAAGGACTAAATAAACCTTTGAGCTTCACGTCTCCTAATAAAGACATATGGTTAATAATGGTATTAGCCTGCTATTGTTGCTTTCATTGAAACTCTTCTGCAATTTTATCTACTTCATGTCATGTATGTATGTCAGGATCAGGAGTGTTCTTCATGAATCATGAATGGTGATTATGTTACCTCCTTAAGAAGAATTTGATACGACAGGTATGGACTCCGTATGGTTAGCTATTAAGATTCTAAGGAAAACGAATGACTACCGTAGGTCCAAGGTGGACTATAGTAATGCATCAATGATTCTGTGAATAATGAGATGATAATAACCGAGAGAGTTGTATTGTAATGGATGTTGAAATTGAGTACCACTAATCGGGTCGTGATGATGTATAAGTTATCATTGATAGACTAACTAGTGGATTATCTACCTATTGAATATTTATTATTTCTTATCGACAGAGAGTCATATTACTATACGAGGAAGGTTGTGGGGAAAGCGGAGAATTCTAGTAACGATGATGTCTAGAATGAAATCCCAGATTCAATTTTTGTTGGCGAGGGAATTTCAACGGTGATTGTTTATAAGCCCGAGCAAGAGCATGGGTTCATAGAATGATGGACGGAATAGCAAAAATATTCAGGCACGTGAATTCCGATGCGATAATAATGGATATTGATATAGATACTTATGTTTCATTCTCCTTTAATAAACCTCTATAGTTCAGAGGTTGATTCCAAGCCAGGTATTTTGTGGTAGTATATTTTTTTTATATAATGCTCTTAAATTCGTTCTTTTTTCTCCTTTTCATTTTGTATAAGTTGAGAAGAACAACCCTTCAAGAAGGGGAGGTATTGCCGAATGACTATCTATATGTGTGATAGAAGGCTAGTAGGATACCATCTATTGTTTAATTGCTTGTCAAGTAAAAAAGGCTGGCCACTTTTTGTACTAACTATGCGATGTAACAAGTGTTCATGATCATAGTGATCTCTCAATAAAATCTTTTACTTCTATACGATGGATAAAGCTTTCGAAGATGGAAGCAACTAGAAAGGAAGTAGTATCAGTGCGGTGGTGTTATGAATCTAACGCGTTCATGATACTAAGGTTGACACAATTGTTAGAAGTATATACAACGCTAACAAACTAAAGTGTAACCAGTATAGTATTAGGAACGGAAGATAGTAACAATTACGGACGGGAAAAGAGTGGGTATTGAGAAGCAAAACCTATAGCGCAAGAAGCTATGATGAGAGTCTGTGCGATAGACTTGAAAGAATTTGGAATGATCACTTAGCATGTATCGAGTTTTCTTACGATGATGGATGATATGACAGTGTCGGAATGTCGCCTTACGAGGCCCTATACAGAAAGAGATGTCGATCTCCCTTATATACGAATGAAGTTGGAGAGCGCAAGATTTTCAGGTCCAAAGTAGTCCAATTAACCAAGGACATAGTAGATCTAATTAGAGGACGGCTAGTAGAAGCCCAAAATCGACTGGAGGAGTACGCCGATATGGCCCGAAAGGACAAAGAGTATGAAGGAGGGAACCTTGTATTGTTAAAAGTATTTCCTTGAAAAGAATTGATGAGGGTTGGAAAGAAAGGAAAGTTTAAGTCCACGATTTATTGGACTCTTGGAGATATTAAGACGTATTGGGAAGTTAGCATATGAGCTAGCCCTACCCCCGAACCTGTATCAAGTTCATAACGTGTTCCACGTATCAATGTTAAGGAAGTGTAATCCGGATGCCAGACAAATAAGGGTAGATGAGCGCATAGACATGCAACCAGACGTAACCTATATGGAGCAACCAGGAAGGGTTATAGATCGAAAAGGAACAAGTGCTTAGGAGAAGGGTTATCAAACTAGTCAGAGTTTGGTGGTAGAACCACAATGTGGAAAGTTGACTTGAGAGTTAGAAAGTGCACCGCTAAGAAAGTATCCCTATTTATTTTCTATCTGATTCCGGGACTGAATCCTTTTAAGGAGGGGAAACTGTAATAACCCCAATTTTTGGAATTTTTGAAACACTGATGAATAGTAACTTTTTGCTGAATATGCTGATTAAGGAAAATTATCAGACCACGCTATATAGCAATACTGTTATGGAAATTCTAAGATCGTATTAGTATTCCATAAAGTAAATGAGTGTATGTAAAGGTCATTAGAATTCGAATCCGGACACTTTGATTTTTCCCGAAAATCTATCAGATACCGAAAGAATTGAGTATAAGGTAACATGATTAAAAGGATTTAAATTCAAGGATAATAAGAGATGATCATAAAAGGAATATAAAATATTGAGAAAGGTTTGAGGGAACCCAACTAATAAGATCCCGGATATGATCCCTCAAACGACGAACGAAAACGAAAGTTAAGCGAACCGTATAACATATAAGCGGTCATTAGCCAAATAATTAAACACTAATCAAAGGGATTAGGGGAGGATGACATCATCCAACCATAAGTATTGAACAAGTGTCCTTATGATGATGAAATCAAGGTGAGATCATCACTTTATTAAAGCAAAAGCAAAGATATTTTGAAAGGTTAATTTTGAACCAAGCATTTCATTTCATTCAAAAAAAAATCAACCAAGCAGCATTTCATTTCTCTCCCCCCATTTCCAAGCTTCTTGCTCTCGGCCAAAATAATACCAGCAACTTTAAACTGCCATATCTCCTTCAATACTCAGTCAAATATTGTGTTCTATAGCTCGTTGGAAAGGTATTGAGATGACCTAAAACTCTTGTTCACAAGTCTCGTCCAAATAATCATGGTAAGATCCTCATATTTGCAGTTCTTTAAATCGGACTAATTGTAACTCCAAAAGTTCTAACTCATTTCTTGAACTCCTTTACAAGTTTGAACATGATAAACATAAATCAAGGTTCTATTAAGGATTAAATCTCTTGTAAGTGGTTTAAGGATCTAAGGAAGGTATAAACTCCAAACCCTAGCTTTGATTTTACGATTTCATTAAGTTTTATTGAAGCATTGTTAGTATTAAGGCTTGATCTTTGATTATAAGTAGTTTTGGTGTATTTATATTGGTTTTGAATATTAGATCTTTGATTGGTTGGATAAATTGGTAAAACTTGGAGTTGGGGACTGAGTTTGTAGTATGATGGTTGAATATTGTTGTGTTGGTTGTTGTGAGTAAATTGATGGGGATTTAGAGTGGTAATTATTTTGGGAATTTCGTAAACATAGTCGTCGTAATGCACATTTTCCTTAGACTGTTTTGAATGAAACTTTAGGACCCGTGAACTCACTATAAGCTTCTGACCTTTGCCATGTTTAGATATTTCATGTTACGAGCTTCGTTTTGATATGTCTTTCGCCTAAATCCGAATTACGAGCGATGAGAAATGACCATTTTAAGTAATGGCGTTTCGCGAGCGAACCCCGAAATCTCGAGTAACTTTGATACCATAATTGAGACCATTAAATGATTAATCGAAACACGAAACAATTATTTAAGGTGGATTAGGAAGTTGGTAAAGTACTCGCGAAAGAGCGCCTTACAATTCATAACGGTTAATTTACTAAAATTGGTGGAACCGAGGGTACGCGAGCGATTAACGTAAATCGTTAAGCGTATAAGCGACCGTAAGCGACCGTTAGGGTATGAATGAGTTTTGACTAGTTTCTTAAGCGACCGTGATCTAATTACGGATTATGTTGTTGTTCATAGGTTACCGGACCCACTCTAAGCTTAAGTCTATCCCGAGACACTCAGTCAAGTTTTCTACTCGTTATACTGTTATTGTGATGTAAATATATTGATGCATTATCTTGAGATAAGTTCATGGCTGTTATTAGCAAATCTTGCGATATATTGGTGCATGTTGATATGGTATACATATGCATGTTGTGAAATCTTGATATTCTATTATCAATTCAAATGCTTATAAACTGCATAATACCTATGCTAGAGATAAGCAGTAGTTGCGTATACCCTTAGTATAGGGGACCCAAAGGTGAACATATTTTAAATCGGGAGTCGATGTTCCCGAGTATATAAGAGAGTTTTCTATAACTATTAATCGAATAAGGTATATTCGATGGCTTTGAATAATAATCAAACTTATTTTCGATTATTCAAATAAGGATCGTACTTTCGTATAAGTATATCTTTCGTTATTTATTATTCGTTTCAAGTATTAGTTTTGAAACTTCTACTTCAATTATCTTATAAAGATTATCCTTTATGGGAATATTATTTAAATAATAATATTCAGATATTTTCTAATATATCGGGACTGATTTATTTTATTAAATCATCATTACTCTAAACATTCTTTAAAATGTTTTCGAGTCTTCAAAATGATTTTAAAAGTTAGAGAAGATCCCAAAACTCGTTTTCAAATTTAAGATCTTCCTTCAAAGGAGTAACGTCCGAGAAATATTATGTAATTATTTTTATTAATAAATAATTATTATGTGATTATTATGTGAATTTTGGTGAATTATTTGATGAGTGATATTAATATTTGGGTGTTGATATCTGATAAAATTAGGATGTTTTAATTTTTAATTATCCAAAATTAAATATAGATAATTTTGGTATTTTTCTGGTAATTTTTGGATTATTATATGATTTTATAAGAATTTATATAATTAATAATGATTATTTTACGTAATTATAAAATTACTTTTTTGAATCAGAAATCGTCCCACTTCAACCGTTTTTGCGTTTTTACAACCCGAAACTCTTCTGAAAACTCCTTCCTAACTTAATATGATAATTATGAACACTTTTCGTTTTTTGACTTTTTCGATCCGGGGTACGGTTTGACATGTACGAGTCCCAGTATAAAATTTTGGATACATTAGTCAATTTATAGATCGATAAAACTCGTATTCTCGAAAGGCTAGGTGTTATTACCTTATTTTTTTATAAATTATTTTATAAGAGGCCATGTTTTGATAATTATCCAAATCTGGTATTGAAATTGTATCGTTATATAGTTACTTAGCGGCTAAGTAACCTATTTTCGGATCTGATATGTAAATGTAATTACCGAAATATTAAATAAATAAAATATGTGATGGGTCTGTTAGCTGTGTGTCACCTTATTGTTAATTATGGGTAATTGTTGGGGACGAATCTTATTTGTATAATTAATTATTGAACTGTATGACATTATTTTTTTTAAAATGATTTTATTGAACATTTATTGTCATAAATGCTAAAATTATTTCTGAAATTAATTTTTGTTATTTTATAATTTTATTTATTATTTTTAGGAGTTTATAAAATTTAGAAATTAATATTTTATTGATTATTTATCTTTAAATGATTTTCTGATTTCATTTAATTGTAAAATCAGTATTTAATTCCAGAATACTTCAAAAATCATGAAATTTTTATTTTATTAAATCTTGAATATTTCGAGAATTTTAAGATTATCCCGGTAATTTTATGGCTTTTATTCATTTGCGCGTTTATTCGCTAAATAGTTAAAATACGGGTCTGATGTGAATTCCAAAAATGATTCAAAAATCATGAAAATTTTATGTTACTAACTTTTAAATTTTCGGAGAATTGTGTTATAAAAATTATAATTTTTTCGATAAATTCTAGCACGCATCTATTTCGTTAAATGGCGAGAAAGCGGGTCAGAGGTTAATTAAAATAAGGAGATAACAATAAAAATAAAACACACAGAAACTAATGCACTGCCTCTGTTTTCTTTCATTTGTGTTCTCACGCGCCCCTCAATCTCTCCACCTCTTTCTTCTCTCTCGTAGTCCCTGTGCTTTCTCTCTCTCATCTCTCTCTCTCTCTCTCTCCTTTTTCTCCCGATTTTCGTCTCTATTTCTGGTAAGTCCGGCTGCCCTCTTCATTTTCTGGCCATATCCCCTGTTCCTTTCGATTATTCCTTGTTTCAGTCTTAATTTGGTTGTATATATATATGTATTTGTGTATGCAGTCGGGTATTGTTGTGTTGCCACCTTCCTATGTCATCCTATTCCCTCGCCGCCGGCCTCTTTTCCGGCGAGGGCTGTAGGCATGTCTGTTCTGTGCAGTGTTACATGGTTGTTTGTGGGTTCTGTTGGCAGCGCGTGTATGCGCGTCGCCCTGCTCTATTTTCGGACAATCTGATTTTTGTATATTATTGGAACTAATAAATTAATTTCACTAATTTCTGCAGAAATTATTTGATGGCAATTCGTGAAATAAAAAGATTTTTTGCAGGAATTAATAATACGATAAATCAGTGAAATTCATGTCGGACATCCGTTATAAACGGGAACCCGCAAATTTTATTGCCGTCGGCGATGAGCCTCGGCGAGCCGAGGGTGGACGATGATGATTAATTCTGAGACCTAAATTATAAATAAATAAAATTAAAATTAGTTTGTGAAATAAATTTTGAAACGAAAACGAATAATAATAAATAATTGTTAATAATGAAATTCGTACCGGTGGACGAGATTAATGAGTTGGATTGTGAATTGCATGGTGTTGTGTTTGTTGTTGTGATTGACGTCGAATTGTTTCGACGGGTTGGCCGATAAACAAAGGAAACGCTGCCCGATTTTCGGGAAATTAATTCCGAAAATATGGGAACGTAACCTATAATTATCGGAAATGTCGCACGAGAATATATATATATATAATTATAATTATATTATGTGAAACCAAATTACGTGTCATGACAAAATATTTTATAAATAATCGATTACCCTATTTTCCAAAATAATGAGTATACGTACTTTTCGAAAATAAATACCGAACCGAGTCTCTAAGATGTGGACCATAATTGCTATGTGTGTTTCAATAATACATATAAATACGAGTCGGGTTATGAAATCATATGGGTAGCAGTGATAGTGATATAATGTTAAGCTTAGGCGATTATATGAATTAGGGTATCTCAACCCTGTAGGTCCTAGTCGGAAGATCCGAGGATTGACGTCGGACTAAGAATGGCCTAGTAATCAATCGCCAGACTTATCAAAATTCCAGTTGAAGGACATAAAGGATAGGATTGTATCCAGAATAGGCTAGTAGCTTGACGATAAAGCCGAACGTTCAAGTCGAACCAAAGTCAACTAGTAATAGCGATTAAAGCTTATTAAGGCAAGTATTCTTGAACTTTCTTTTAAAATGCTGCAAATATTTCTTCGTTCCTATTCTAAGTTCAGAATAGTTAAATGTTTTACATTTCGCTGCAATTACTCTTATTATGCATGTTCTTTTCATTATTGTTCCTATATTATCGATTGCTCCCCTGAGCAAATACCCATTCTTTCGGGTTATTTGCGAAACCTGAATTGGGATATTTTGAATTCAAAATGATTTGACATCAAAATACTCCACGGGCTGGATATTGATGTGTGGGATTAAGTGTTCTTAATACTAAGGACCGGGATATAACCGGATCCTTGAGATGGGCCGTAGAGCCTGGGTACCCGACATGATCTATACATGTAGGTATAGATCTGCACTGTATCCTGGCTGATCAGAAGGATATAGGTGCGAACTAATGTCCAGTCTAATTTGTTGTTGATCGCCATTAGTGGATCTCTCTCTCGAAAGTTTTATGATTCCAAAAACCGGATAAAACCCAGATTCAGGAGATGAATCTGGGAAACGCTTGTCATTTTTGGATTTATAATTAAGGGCTGGTAACAACCCACGTTTATTCGCTCAACTCCCTCAAACAAATAGAATTGTTTAAAAATTATTTAAAGATTTTGTCCGGAAGTTTTCCTTTGATATCGATATTTGAAACTCAATTATATACTTGCTGGGCATTTTTGGCTCACTCTTGTTGTGTAATTCTTATTTCTCCCAGAAGTAGGAAAAGATAAAAGTGAATAGCTTGTGATAGACATCAAGAGTTAGAGAGATCTCCGCTACGAGAGAACGAAGATGTTAGAAAAAAATAAGGCAAGGGCATTAGCATAAAGGTATTTAAACTTGTATTGTAGTTGTTGTGAATTGTAGAAGGTTAGATTCTTGTTTCATACCATTACCTGTAAACAATCCGGATTCAAGGGGTTATTTGTTTTTTAAAATATTTTATGTAAAGATTGTTTAGTGACACCAAATCTTGACCACGGATTTGGGTTGTTACAGAAGGGGATTTAAATACTCGCTTAAAAATCTGAGGGATCTGGCTCTGTGGTGTATTTTAAATTCGCAACGAGGTTGCAGTTTTGATAAAAGAATTTGATTACTTGCCCAACATTCGGGAAGTAAGTCCATCTAATTGAGTCGGCATAAGCGACAGGCCGAGGTACGGTCTATCAAAGTGTAAGTGGCTGGGTGGCAGTCCATCAACGCGTAAGAGGCCGGGTGGCGGTCCAGCACAAGGTCCTAATGCGGCCAGGGTGATGACCGATGGGGGATTCTTCCATCTACTAGTAGAAAAGGTTACTTAATTGGTATCTTTGCCTGATTAGAAAGATATCAGGTTTATGCCAAGGTTTTCTTCTTTTCAAATTTATTGGATATTATAACTCTGTTTATACTTTTCATAACAGAGGTTTTCAAGGAAAGTATGAGATATATATATATATATAGGTGTATATATATAACAGGACTCAATGAAGTATCTCGTAACTTCATTTTTTTATATGATATTTCAAAGATTGAATCTATTCAAGTCTTATCTTGTAGTCTCATCTATGTGATGAAATTTTGAAACTGATTATAGCTTGAACGGTGGTAGTTCGAGTAGTATTCGGAAAAGATATAAGTATATTGGAGTATCTTGTAACTTAATATTTTCAACGTATATCTAGTTAATGATTATCTTATGCATGACAAAGATTTTCCGAAAAACGTTGTGATATGGTTAGATATATGAGATCACCTTGCAACGATATTTTTATACAGTTATAAAATGGAACTCTGTGTATATCATACATGTCAGAGGATTTCATAGATTTTGAAAAGTATATATGTATATATATATACTAAATATTTTGTGACTTCGTCGCGTTAAGATATCAAACTTTGTTCATTTCTTCTTGATCAAGACTTTCATGAGTATTATGAGAATGCTCATATATTGTTAATACATGTTATTCTGGTGGGCTTGTTGCTCACCCTTGCTTTATTCTTTCATCTCACAACAACAGCTAGACAAGATAAACAGGATTAAGCTCCCAATTCACGAGCGGATAATTTCTTTAAGGTAGCTATGATAGCCCTATAACAAGGGACTAGAGACAATTTCTTTAAGATGTCCCTGGCCAAATGCCCTCCTAAAAGCATGCTCCAGCTCCAGAATAGGGCTGGAAAGTATATCAAGGTGGAGGAAAGTATGAAGAAGACAGCTGTGAGTAATGAACCCGCTGGAAACAAGAAGCGAAAGACGGATCAGGAGTACGATTCCAAGGACAAGTATCCTCGAATTAACAAAAGCTCTGACTCCTCCTCTTTTAAGAATAATCAACAACCGAGGTTCACTGAATATGCAAGGTTGAATGCTCCAGGGAGCCAAATTATTATGGAAATTGAGAAGGACAAAGAGTTCAAATGGCCGAAGTCACTAAGGGGAGATCCCGAGAAAAGAGACAAGAATCGATACTGCAGGTTCCACAAAGATGTTGGTCATGATATTGATGATTATAGGCAACTCAAGGATAAGATTGAGTATTTGATCCGAAGGGGAAAATTCGGACGTTTCACCAAGGGTGAAGAGGCTCGAGGCCAAAAAAGAGATAATGACTTAAGAGATGACAATCGAAGGGGTAATGACAGAGATCGTAACCCACATCCCCGAGGGCCAGTAATCAATATGATCTCAGGAGGTCCTACAATAGCTGGGACTACAAGGAACTCTCGAAAAGCTTATGCGCGAGAGGTGATGAGCATGGTTGGAGAACCATCTAAGCATTCTAAGTCAGAGATGACGCTTGAATTTGGTGACCCGGACCTTAAAGGTTTGAAATTTACTCAGGATGATCCTTTGGTTGTCACTCCGGTAATTGGAATTTGTCCTCTTATGAGGGTCCTAGTGGATAATGAAGCTTCCATGGATATTCTTTTCCATGACACATTCATAAGGATGGGCTACAATGATTCTCAAACAACTCTATCTAACACACCCATCTACGGGTTTAACCACGTAGAATGCAAAGTCGGAGGAGCAATACAACTTCCCGTAACTATCAGGAAAGAGCCCAGAGAGGCCATATAGATCTTGAACTTTTAAGTTGTTAAGACAACCTCTACTTACAATGCCATCATGGGTAGAACATGGATTCATGCGTTTAAGGCCGTGCTCTCAACCTACCATATGGTACTGAAGTTCCTAACTAGGAACGGTGTTGGAGAGGCAAAAGGAGATCAGAAAATGGCCCGCAGTTGCTATGTTGCAGCACTTAGGCCTGATGGAACCGGGGTCAGGTCCTCCCCATAGAAGACATGGATGTCCGTGAGAATGATGAAATTCGAGGGAAGCCAGCAGAGGACTTGGTCCCAATTCCCCTAAACTCCTTAGACCCGGAGAAGGTCACGTATATTGGAGCATCTCTGGACAAGCCCTTGAAGGGCTAATTGATAAATTTCCTACAAAAGAACAGTGATGTGTTTGCTTGGATAATAGCTAATATTCCTGGGATTGACCCGAACCTTATAACTCATAGGTTGAATGTTGACCCTACTCGTAAGGTTGTGAAGCAGAAAAAGAGAACCTATGCCCCTGATAGGCTGGAAGCCATTAAACACGAGGTCAAAAAGCTCTTAGAAGCTGGATTCATTGAGGAAGTGCAATTCCCTGAGTGGTTGGCCAACCCCGTAATGGTTAAGAAGGCCAATGGGAAGTGGAGGATGTGCATTAACTTTACTGACTTGAATGATTCTTGTCACAAGGACTGCTACCCCTATCAAGGATTGATACCCTGATCGACGCCACTGCTGGACACGAGATGCCAAGTTTTATGGATGACTTCAGTGGTTATGGATGACTTTAGTGGTTACAATCAGATTAAAATGCATAAGGATGACACCCCCAAGGTATCTTTTATAACTGACTTTGGTGTCTTTTGTTATCTTGTTATGGCTTTTGGACTTAAGAATGCAGGAGATACTTACCAAAGGTTGTTAAATAAGATATTTATCCATCTAACTGGGAAGATCATGGAGGTCTATATTGATGACATGTTAGTAAAAATCCTAAGCAAGGCCGATCATATTAGTCGCATCGGAGAAGCATTTGAAGTGCTCAGGCACCACAAGATGATGTTAAACCCCACCAAGTGTGCTTTTGGTGTTGGGTATGAAATTTTTTTTGGGTCACATGGTCTCTAAGAGGGGAATAAAGTTCAACCACGACAAGATCAATTCCATCCTGTACATGGAGCCACCACGCTCCATCAAGGACGTCCAAAAGCTGACAAGAAGAATCGCAACTCTGGGGAGGTTCATCTCCAAGTCTGGAGATAAATGTCTGCCCTGTTTCAGAATCCTTAAGAAGGTTAAGAATTCTGAATGGACAGCTGAGAGCCAAGAGGCCTTTGAACAACTAAAGAAGTACATGACGAAAGCCCCGTTGCTGTCCAAACCAAGTCCGGAGGACACCCTTTATTTGTACATAGTGGTATTTGAAAAAGACGTGAGTGCAGTCCTCATAAAGGAAGGAAAAAAACTCCAGAAGCCTGTATATTATGTAAGCAAGGTGCTCCATGGAGCAGAGTTCAATTACTCCACCACAGATAAGTTTGCGCTTGCTCTCATTATAGCCTCGAGGAAGTTGAGGCTGTATTTACAGGCTCACAAAATCGAAGTCCTGATGTACCAACCCTTGAGGAACATTCTTCATAGTCCAAATGCCAGTGGAAGGCTCTTAAGTGGGAAATTGAGTTAGGAGAATTTGACATTAAGTACAAACCTCAAATGGCCATCAAGGCTCAAGTCTTAGCAGACTTCTTGGTCGAATGTACTATTAATGACTAAGAAGTCGAGGGGCAAAAGATAGTGACCCCAAAAGGAGGATAGAAAGAGAAGGATAAAGAAATGACTCTGAAAGAGTATTGGGTTCTCCATTTTGATGGAGCGTCCAAAACAAAATCTTGTGGTGTAGGTCTAATCTTGCAAAGCCCTGATGGGTTCATGATTGAGTATGCTTTAAAGTTGGACTTCCAAACTATGAATAACGAAGCAGAATACAAAACATTAATAGCCGACTTAGGCTTGGCTAGAGCCACGAGGGACGAAAATCTGAAGGTCTGTGGAGATTCAAGACTTGTAGTTGCTCAATTTAATGGAGAATTTGAGGCCAAAGAAGATACTATGGTTAAGTACCTGAGAGTCGTGAAGGAAATAATGACTCAATTTGATGAATGGTACGCGGAACATGTTCCGAGGGAGGAGAACACTATAGATGATGCCCTATCCCAGTTTTTCTCATCCGAAATTGAGAACTATCTGAGAAGTATCTACTTTCGGGTCCTTAAGACCTCTACTATACATGACATTAATCTGATAGAACCGGTTGGTGTAGCAAGTTATTAGATGGACCCGATTAAAACCCTGAAAGGCATATGTCATAGCCTATTTGTTTATTCGAGGATTTAACTCAACTCAAATAAGAATGCAATAAGTAAATAGTAGATCCGCAGTCAAAGAGATCTCTCCAAGTAACATCTGTCAAAGGATTCAGTATCAATGTTCATCTACAGCTTTAGAAATTACTTCACTGGAAGAAGTTCAAGAAATTGATCAAGCCTCAATGATATAAATCAATATTGTGGATTTAATCAAGTGACAGAGATCTCGTCAGGGTATCAAATATTTACAGGGATTTAATCTGAAGAAAATCAAGTTATTAAAGTCAAAACATAAAGAAACATCACGGAAGTTAGTCACTCATGAACCAGACAGTACATTGAGTGTCAACATTGAAGTGGTGGAATTGATTCATAATTATCAGAAGATTTTCAGAAGAATGGTTGATGTTCAAGAGTAGTATTAATTCTCTATTAATTAATTAAGTCATATAATTTAATTAAGAAAATAAATTATATTTGCAAAGATTAATTCATTGATTAATTGAATTAATTGATTAATTAATTCTGAATTAATATTATAATTTTTCAGAATTAATTTTGAATTTAAATTCAATATTAATTCAGCAAGACAATCTTTTGAACTAGTATGACAATCGGTATGACAATCAATAGTCATACCGAAAGTCATGCCAGTTCATTTAATTGTCTTACTGAAAGTCTTACTAGCTGTTGGGATTGTCATGCCAGTTCATTTAACTGTCATACCGAAAGTCTTACCGGCTGGTGGAATTGTCTTGCTAGCTCAATTGATTGTCTCACAGATAGTCATGCTAGTTCAATTCATTCTGTTGATTGAATATAACAAGATAGAAGCAGAAGCTCATTCAATGAAAAACAACAACCTGAAGAAAGAAAATATCAGAAGCATTTCATCTCTCTCAACTGCATTCAGAGCCTATTAATTTCTAGTCATTAATGTCAAATTCAAACCACTAGAAATCATTATCTTGTTGTTGTGTAATTATCTAGCGGATCAAAATCCCTGGAACTTAATCTCAAATTGCTTTAAGCATTTGATCTTTTTATTTCAAAAATAGAAAAAGTTCATGTCAAATTTATTCTAGATTTGGAATAATTTATTTGAGATTAATCCCTTGTAAACGATACCGTTGTTGTAAAACCTTTCAAGTTTAATAATAATTTTGTTTAACTTGAATTTTGTTTCACTTTTTTATTCCGCATTTTATTCGATTAAACGGTATAGTTTGTATTCAACCCCCTTCTACAAACATATTGGGACCTAACAATTGGTATCAGAGCCTTCTGATTAACGAATAAATCAAGATCCTAGACTTTTGTGATTCTTCCACTCCTTGAATTTTTATTTACTCAAAAATTCATAATGACTACACAAAAAGTTGGAATCGTTAAAATTCTACTATTCGATAAAGAAAATTATATTATGTGGAAGAAGAAGATGCTCTTGTTTTTACAAGTTGCAAATCCCAAATATCTGGACATGTTAAAGAAGGGTCCAAAAATTCCGATGGTTATTGAACCAGAGGTTATAGAAGATGATGTTGTAATTACGAAAGCTAGAACCTATGTAAAGGATCCTGAGGATTTTTCTCCTGCTAAAAAAGAAGAAGCCTCCTTGGATGCTAGCCTTCAATTAATTTTAGTTGATTCCCTTGATCCCTTGATGAACAAACATGTGATGAACTGTTAAAATTCCAAACACATCTGGGAAACTATTGAGGTGATTAATGAAGGCACATAGGAAGTTCGGGAGAACAAGTTAGAGATCCTAACCTCTGAGTATGAACATTTTAAATCCAATCCAGGAGAAGGAATTACTGAAGTGTTTGAGAGGTACAATGCATTGATCAACAACCTGAACATAAATGGAAAATATTATTCAATCAGGGAGGTCAACAAAAAGTTCCTTTTAACACTGCCAACTCATCTTGAACATAGAATCACTGCCATAAGAGAAGCGAGAGATCTGAATGAGATTTCTTTGGAAAGGCTCTATGGTGTGCTAAAAACCTATGAGTTGGAGCAGATTCAGCAGAAGGAAGTCTACGGGAAAGGAAGAGTAGTCAGCACATCTACTGCTCTAGTAGCTGAAGAACAACAACAACAACCACATCAACAACAACAATCTCAACAGTCAGAGAGAATGGTACAGTCTTCCAAGGCTGAAAAAAATGTGATAGTAGAAGAATTTGATCCTCCTACTACAAATCAATCAGGAGATGATTTTTACTCCTTGGAAGAACTGGAGCAATTGGAAGATGAGTCAATGGCCCTGATTGTCAAGAGATTCTCCAATGTCAGATTCAAGAGGAATCTCAAGTTCAAGTACAAGTCCAACTACAACAGATTCCAGGAAGGTGGATCTTCATCCTCTAACACCAGCAGTAGTGGATACAAAACAGGGATGGTAGATCGAAGCATCATTCGATGCTTTAACTGCAATGAGTTGGGACACTTTGCCACAGAATGCAGAAAGCCAAAGCAAGTTAGAAAGAACTCTTATGACTCTAATCAGAAGAGTAAATCTGAAAGGGCTTACCTGACAAAGGGAAGAAGATGGGATGATACTGACAGTGAAGATGAAGAAGTTGGGAATCTTGCTCTTATGGCTAGTGATGCAAACACCTCATTGTCAAGAAAAGAGGTAAAATTTACTGATGCTGAATTAGTTTATCATCTAGGAGGCTCCTTAGATTGTGCTCGTCGTGATAATGAAATGTTAACTCAACAAATCAAAGACCTTGAGAAAGAGGTCAATGAATTACGACTTGTGCACATTAATCAAGACAAATTAAAAGAAAAAGTATCTTTTTTAGAGAATAGAGTTGACTGTTATAGACAACTTGAAACTATTCTCAAGACAAGATCACCGGTCTTGAGACTAAGATCAAAGCTTACTTTAATTCTTGCTCTAAGGCTAAAGAGTTCTACAATAAACAAGCTATTAATCAAACATTTGGAGTAGGTTATGATTACAATGTTTCTATTGGAGAATTAGGCATAAACTCCCCTCCTAATGTTTGTGATAAAGGTAGGGAAGTACCACATGTGCTTAAGAGTGTTGATAAACCCCTCTATAAAGAATCAATTGCTGAACCATTTGATGAGACCTCCTTTATTATTCAAGAAGAAATACGTGCTGAAGATCTTGCTAATGAGAAGGTTGTTTCCAAGTCAAGTGTGTCGAAAGTTCCAGTCAAAGTTGTGAAAGCAACTAAGACTAACTCAGACACACCTGAGTTGGATAACAAAAATGCCATGCCTACCGTGCATAATTTGCCTGTTGCTAATTCCTCTCATAAAGTATGCGGTGTTCCTAATTGGATGTCTTGTGCTTTTAATTTGATGGTTACTTATTTCAATGGTAAGCACGTTTCTAGTGATAAGACTACCCCTCGTCAGCATGTGAATAATAAGAAGCATAATAGGTCTAAGACTGCTAGTCCTCCTAAAGCTAGAAAGGAGACATTTGTGCCTAAGCCTAAACAAAAATTTGTCAAGGCTGTTTACAAGGTCAAATGTCCAGTCGTTGAGAAAGTTGAGAACATAAAAGTTAAGAATGTTGTTTTGCCTGATAAAGGCCAATTCTACAAGTATGCCGGACCCAACCAAGTTTGGGTTCCAAAGAAGGTCTAATCCATTTGTATTGCAGGGCATTAAACAGGTGGAACCGGTAGTGTGGATTCTTGACAGCGAATCATCAAGACATATGACCGGAGATAGAGCCATGCTATCAAATATTGTTGAAAAAGCTGGCCCGATGGTTACCTTTGGAGATAACAACAAAGGTTTAACTGAGGGATATGGCTGTTTGCAAGCTGGTAATGTTATCATTGAAAATATGTATGTTGTGCAAGGACTTGAACACAATCTGTTTAGCATTAGTCAGTTCTGTGACAATGGCTACAATATTTTATTCGACAAGCTGAAGTGTTAGATTCTGCACAAGAAAAGTGAAAAACCCTCCTTGATGGGAATCCGGAAAGGAAATCTGTTCGTAGCTGACATGAACTCTGAAAGCAATCCTGAAGTCAATTGTTTCTATGCAAAGGCATCGTCAGATGAGAGTTGCCTATGGCACAAGAGACTTTCCCATCTCAATTTCAAAACAATGAATTCTCTTGTCAAAAGAGAATTGGTCAGAGGTCTGCCTCAGCTGGAATTCTCCTCAGAAGGACTATGTGAGGCTTGCCAGAAAGGAAAGTCAAAGAAAACAAGTCACAAAGGCACTGACACATCCTCCATAACTGGTGTTCTGCAATTGTTGCACATGGATTTATTTGGACCAGTTAATGTTCTTTCGATGTCAAAGAAGTGTTACTGTCTTGTGATAGTTGATGACTATTCCAAGTATACGTGGGTTTTATTCCTTCACTCTAAGGATGAAACACCACAAGTTGTGATTGATCATATCAAGTTGATCGAGTTAGATTCTAATGTCCCTGTTAGAGCAATAAGGTCAGATAATGGAACAGAATTTAAGAATTCACTTCTCAATGGATTTTGTACAGACAAAGGAATTACCAGACAATTTTCAGCTCCTAGAACCCCTCAGCAAAATGGAGTGGTAGAAAGGAAGAATTGTACATTGATTGAAGCTGCAAGAACTATGTTAAGTGAATCAGGTCTTCCAATGTACTTTGGGGCTGAAGCTGTCAATACTGCATGTTATACTCAGAATCGAACTCTAATAAACAAAGACTTCATGAAGACTCCTTATGAGATTATGAATGAACAGAAACCTTCTATCAAATACTTTCATGTATTTGGTGCCAGATGCTTCGTGCTCAAGGATGAAGATGGTCGTCGTGGTAAATTCGAGGCAAATGCATATGAGGGTATTTTTGTTGGATATGGAAGAAGATCATACAGGGTGTATATCATTGATCAACACAAAGTAACTAAAAGTGTCAATGTTACATTTGATGACACTAAACTCCCTAATATCCAAACTGAAGATCCTTATGAGAAACTAAAGTTTGATGATATGTCAGATTCAGAATCAGAACATGATCAAGAACCCGAGGTTGTTGCTGGTGAAGAACCTGTTAATCATGATGATACTCAAGGTAATGGTGATGGAAACATTGGCAACAATGGAGATACCAATGCTACTGACAAAGAATCATCAAGTCAACCTGACAACAACTCAGGCAGAGATGCTGAAGGATCAACTAGTAGGACACAACATCCCAATGTGTTTCAAGGCGAATCATCAAGATCAAATCTTCCAAGACAGATTGTCTGGAATAAAGCTCATCCTTTTGAGTTGATTATTGGTGATCCAGATATTGGAGTCAGAACTAGACGTGCTACTCAAAATGAATGTCTGTTCTCAGGATTTCTTTCTGAGATGGAACCTAAGAAGATTGAAGAAGCACTGACTGGTCCAGATTAGGTGATTACTATGCAAGATGAACTCAATCAGTTTGAACATCAACAAGTCTGGAAACTGGTACATAGACCTACACACAAGAAAGCTGTTGGTACTCGGTGGGTATTCAGGAATAAACTAGATGAAGATGGTGTGGTTACAAGAAACAAAGCAAGACTGGTAGCTAAAGGGTATTCTCAAGCTGAAGGCATTGATTATGATGAAACCTATGCTCCAGTAGCTAGACTAGAGGCCATCAAGATATTTCTGGCATTCGCAGCATTCTCGAACTTTAAAGTTTATCAAATGGATGTCAAGAGTGCCTTTCTGAATGGAAAGCTGGATGAAGAGGTGTATGTAGAGCAACCTCCTGATTTTGAAGATCCCGATCATTTCGATTTTGTCTACTTTCTTTTCAAGGCTATCTATGGTCTCAAACAGTCTCCAAGAAAATGGTATGACACTCTCTCTGAATTTCTTATTGAAAATAGCTTTATTAGAGGTGTCATAGACAAAACTCTATTTTCCAAAAAGCATAAAAATGATACTATATTAGTCCAAGTCTATGTGGATGATATAATATTTGGGTCTACTAATGATAGTCTCTGTAAGAGATTTGCTAAGTTAATGCACAGAAAATTTGAAATGAGCATGATGGGAGAGCTGAAGTTCTTTCTTGGATTACAAGTAAATCAAAGGTTAGATGGAATATTTATTTGTCAATCCAAGTATCTCAAGGAACTCCTCAAAAAGTACAATCTAGAGGATTCTGCATCAGCAAGGACTCCGTCATCTACAGCTGTCAAGCTTGGACCATGTGAAAACTCCATTAAGGTAGATGTCACAAGTTACAGAGGTATGATTGGCTCGTTACTCTATCTTACTACAAGTAGACCAGATATTATGTATGCTACATGCTTATGTACAAGGTTCCAAGCGGATTCTAGAGATATTCATCTCGTTGCTGTTAAACGAATCTTGAGATATCTTAAGGGAAGACCAAATCTAGGTATTTGGTACCCTAAAGAATCTGGTTTTAACCTTATTGGATATATAGATTCAGATTACGCAGGAAGTGTTGTTGATAGGAAAAGCACCTCAGGGAGTTGTCAATTCCTAGGTAGCAGAGTAGTCTCATGGTACAACAAGAAACAGCAAACAGTTTCCAATTCAACGGCAGAGGCTAAATATATTGCTGCTGGAAGCTGCTGTGCTCAGATCTTGTGGATTAGGAATCAGCTACGGGACTATGGATCTGCATTGAACAAAATCCCTATTCTATGTGACAATACAAGTGCAATAGCCATCACCAACAACCCTGTACAGCACACAAGGACCAAGCACATTGACATCAGGTATCATTTTATTAGAGAGCACGTCATGAATGGTACTGTTGAACTATTTTTTGTTCCAAGAGAAGAACAAATAGCATATATTTTCACTAAACCTCTTGATGAATCCACATTTACCAGATTAGTTGGTAAATTGGGTATGTTGAATAGCTTTAGTGATTAAACTTCCTTGAATGAATTTACAAATGAATTTTTCATGAATGAAAAATTCATTTGCAAATTTATTTTATCATATTTACCATAATTCTTGCTTAATTCTACGAAATTGTTATTATCTTATCTAATTTATTTATTCAACTTGTTAATTTTATTATATCTCAGAATATTTTATTTTCTCTAAAAATATTTTTCTATGATTTTTATTTGCTAAAATTCAAAAGAAATATATTTTTGGACTGAAAATATAATTATCTATGAAATATTTTAATTTTGTAAATATTTTCTGCCAGTTTTATTAGTCTTTAGTTTAGTTTTCTGTAATTATTTTCTGAATTCTGTGTTTTTGTAATTGTAATTGTCTTGTAACTACAATGACAATCGGCAAGACTATTACAATTGTCTTGCTGAAAGTCATTGTAGTTTAACAGTGCTTAGTTTAAAATTATTCAGTATAGTTTTATACTGGCATGACAATCGGTAAGACAATCAATTGCCATGCCAGTTATAAAACTTATTTTATATTTCTATATTTATTTTTTTTGCACTAGAATAACTATCGGTATGACAATCGGTAAGACCATCCCGGATTGTCATACCAGTTATACTTAATTGTTTTTTTTGTTGTTTTAATTGTTTTTGTTTTTAAATTTTTTTGTTCTGTTTTGCCTTGTATGACAATCGGGAAGACAATCGGTATGACTATCCTCGATTGTCATACTAGTTGTCCTACTTAATAGTTTTTGCGTTTGTATTTAGTTTTAAAATCATTTTGAAAAGCCTCCTCTTTTTCTTCCTTCTCTTAACTGCTGTTTGTCTTCTCTCTATCTTCAATTATCCAACAGTCGCCATTGTTACTAGTTTTCATTCCACTCGAGTTTTTACTCAGCTTCACAAAACTCCATTTCTGTGATATATACATATGCGTGTATATATACAGAAGTGCTGCCCGTTTTGTTTCAAGGATTTAAAATTTTTTGTGTTATTGGGTGCGTATAAAATCTGTTTTGTTTTAAGTGTGTTTGTGGGACATAAATCAACTAGATATACTTTTTTTAAAATTTTTTGGGATATAATTAAATTAATTCGGATTATTAATTATTTTTAATTCGAATTTCTCTTAATTTAATTCTTAAAATTCTGAAATTGTGTGTTTTATTGAATTTTTTTTAAAATGGCTCAAAATTTCCAAATTGTCTCGCATAATCATGTTGGTTATTTTAATCCAGAAAAGTGTAATGTGGAAAAATTTAAGCCGTGGATTAGATTTTTAAATTACCATTCGATTGTTAGCTCTGCTATTAAATCAAATATTCTATTAAATGTCGATCTGCTTAGACTGATTTGCACAACCTCTACTGTGGCCGCTGATTCTAACTCTTTTTCATTCACCGTGGTCAACACACAGTATGTAGTTGATGAAACAGTCATTAATCGAGCGTTAAATTTTCCAATGGACAATTTCTGTAATTTACCCTCTGAAGATGACATTTTAAATTTTTTTCTTGCTATTAACTATCAGGGGGTGATTAATTTAACTAAGCTTTCTAAATCCAATTTGGTTTCTGAATGGGACATTTTCTTTGATACTCTTTCCAAAGTGTTTTCCAACTGCACTAAATCAAATTTTCACAACATCATTTCCACTCTGCAGTATATTGGTCTTGCGGTTGTTTTCAATCAAAGGATCAATGTTGGCAAATTACTTTTACCCATTCTTCTGAGACGTCGCATTTCAGCTAAGCGTGATCATTCCACAAATCGTAGGGTTTCTTGCTATTACGCTCGCTTTCTCATGCTTATAGCAGAACATCTTCTCATACCTGAGCATAAGGCTCTTTTTGCTAACTCATCAGTAGCTGAACCCCCTCCCGTAAGCAAAAAGATCTACACACGCCAAGACACTTCCTTCAAATTCATGCAAGTTCCAGTACGTGTATCTGCTTTCATGGCCACCTTCATTCCTTTACCAATTTTCAATCTTCCCGGTCATGAACAGCAAGCTCAACCTCCAGTGGTTCAAGCCACCCAGGCTCAAACAACAGATGCTCTTCCACTGCAGGTAATAATTCCTCACTCTCACACCATTCCTACTTCTGTTGAAAGACCCCCAGTGGTTGATAGGGCTGGCCATGAAGTTGTAGAACCGCAGCTTCAATCCCAGGTCATAGAGCCAAACACAGAGTCTCAACATGTCTCAACCTCTCCCCCACTGTCTAAAATATTACCGAGAAGGTTAGTAGGAAGTAGTATGTTGTTGGATGTGAATGAACCCTCAGCTCTGCCTCTTCCCAAGAAAAGAAAAACACTTACTGAGGCATCTGAAAGCCCATCCGTGTCCTCCCAACAGGACATGGACTTTGATATGGCCAGTGAACAGTTACTAGAGACATTCCCTCAATAGGATGAATCTATTGAAATTCTCCATAGGGCCATGGCATCTTGTACTGAGTCAAGCACACTTCCATTACTCACAATGGAAGCATATAGACCAATAGATGATACTCAGGACACAGAGAGAGGAGTGCACATTGAGTCAGTTACAGTGCCTGCCATAATTATGGTAGAAGAGCAATCACATAATTCAGAGGGAAAATCTGACTCTCAGCCACCTCTAATAGAGTCATTTTCTCCCCTCCCAGATCCAACACCTCTGGCTCCCTCACGGGATTCTTCACTCGCAGATTTATCGGGAGAAAGTGGAGGGCAACTCGGTCAATCTATCCCTGAAGCAATTCAGACATCTAGTTCATATGAAAAGATAGGTTTGACTGAGGATCGGGACTCGCGAATTCCCATTGCACCACCACTGACCTCTCTTGAAGAGGCTAGGGTGATTTCAATTGTAGGTACAGAAGACCAGCTACAGGATGGCTCCTCACGAGCACTTATATTGAGAAAAACACAAGCACGTGAGTTGAGTGAACCAAACAGGAGAGATATTCAGGTGAGCGCACACACAGACACAAACACTGAAAATCTGTTAGCTCAAATTGCTGATCTGAAAGAACAACTTGCTAAAAGTCAGGCTGAGGCTCAAACATTCAAATCACAAGTGGTTGAACGTTCTTCTTCTTCCACCTCTATCAATAATCAGCTGACACTCATCAGGACTGAGATATCAGATTTGAATTCCACTGTTGTACTAAAGCTTAACTCAATCCAGGCATCTTCAACTTTATCAGCTGAAGATATTTCAAAATTCTACTCTCTCCATACAAGAATGACTTCTCTTGAAGACCTGGTTGAAATGAATCATTCACTGGACTCTTCCAGATTTGTGAAGATAGAAAAGGGCATGGAACATCTCAATGAAGGGATGAAACACTTGTATTTTATGATAAAAAATTCTCACTGCCCTAATGAAGAGCAAAGGATTTTCTTTGAAGGGCCGTCTGGTGGAGGCTCGGGCTCTGGAGGAAATGGAGGTCATGAGGGGTCTCAAGGTAAAGCTGTAGAGGATTCCTCAACTAAGGGGGAGAAATAGGGGATAAGTGGAAAAGAAAAAGTTCAAGATTCTGATGTTGGAGGGACAAGGAAGGCTGATGATGAATACTATAGTGGAGAACAAGATGACTTTGACATTCTTAATGTTCCAACTGTTACCACTGAACCAGTCATGGAAGATAAAGCTGGTATCTTTGAAGCTGAAGAGGAAAGTCATTTTAAAGACTGGGAAGAGGAAGCATCAGTGGACCATGTCTTTGAGAAAGAGTTCCAGAAAGAGCAGTCGGAGTTGAAGAGAAAAGAAGTTGAACTTCAAAAGATATCTCAGATCATTGACATGAGGAAGGAAATCCAACGAACAGAAACAGTTGAAAAGCAACGTCTTCATGACATCAAAGCTGAAGAAAGGAGGAGAGATGTAAATCTGAAGATTGGTGTAAAATGGGATGAAGCTAGAAGAGTACTTGATATGCCTCAGCTGAGCACAAACAATGATAGGCAGTTTCTACACCTTCTTGACAAGCTGGAAATCTCTAATCCAAATAATGATGTGTACATGAATGCTATCAAGACTGAAGTCTCAAGGATCACAGCTGCCTTTGACAGATCTTTAAATGAAATGAGCATCTTTGTATATTGTCATAATGAAGGATCTTTTAAAGTATCACTTCACTTGTTTGAGAATCGTTCTTAATCTGAGATTTGGGTTCTACTCAACAAAGTAAAAAGAAGCTCAGAATTGAATGAAGTTCTTCGAGAAAGGCTCAAAGAGTTTCCCAGCAGGGCTAGTCCTTAAGTGGTCAACAATCCTCATCAGGTAAGATTCTTTAAGTCTGACTGTCTTCAAATCTGCCATCTTGATGCACAATCTCTTAAAGACTACTCTGCTAAGCATCTTGTCTGGATGGAACATCACTTAAGAACTGTCGGATACTCATCCATGTTGAAAACTCAAGCTGCTGATCTGATTCAAGCTTACTGTGAAAAGAACATCAAAAGGTATAATCAGTTTAAGAATAAGCTAAGTTCAGTCAGGGTTCAACCAGTCAAACCAGGCGGTCTCTCTACAGAAAAGGATCGTGTCTTCGACAAGGAATTGCTGTAAAAATTGGAAGAAGGTGAAGTTGGAAGGCAAGATCACTGAATTCGAATAGCTCAAAACTTAATGTAATATACTTAGAGCTTTATGAATCAAGATAGACCAATGTATTCATATGTTCAGACTAGAGGAACATCTATCTTGTATTCACTTGTAAATTTCTTTTGGAATCTGGAAAATGTTAAATATAATCCAGAACTTTTCTGCTATTTACTTTGCATTTCTATTAATATCTTTTTCTTATTTCTTAGTTGAGTTATCCTCTAGGTATTTGTTGTTATTGTCTAACAAACAAATAGGGGAGATTGAAAGGCATATGTCATAGCCTATTTGTTTATTCGAGGATTTAACTCAACTCAAATAAGAATGTAATAAGTAAATAGTAGATCCACAGTCAAAGATATCTCTCCAAGTAACATCTGTCAAAGGATTCAGTATCAATGTTCATCTATAGCTTTAGAAATTACTTCACTGGAAGAAGTTCAAGAAATTGATCAAGCCTCGGTGATATAAATCAATACTGTGGATTTAATCAAGTGACAGAGATCTCGTCAGGGTATCAAATATTTACAGGGATTTAATCTGAAGAAAATCAAGTTATTAAAGTCAAGACATGAAGAAACGTCACGGAAGTTAGTCACTCATGAACCAGACAGTACATTGAGTGTCAACATTGAAGTGGTGGAATTGATTCATAATTATCAGAAGATTTTCAGAAGAATGGTTGTTGTTCAAGAGTAGTATTAATTCTCTATTAATTAATTAAGTCGTATAATTTAATTAAGAAAATAAATTATATCTGCAAAGATTAATTTATTGATTAATTGAATTAATTGATTAATTAATTCTGAATTAATATTATAATTTTTCAGAATTAGTTTTGAATTTAAATTCAATATTAATTCAGCAAGACAATCTTTTGAACTAGTATGACAATCGGTATGACAATCAATAGTCATACCGAAAGTATGCCAGTTCATTTGATTGTCTTACCGAAAGTCTTACTAGCTGTTGGGATTGTCATGCCAGTTCATTTAACTGTCATACCGAAAGTCTTACCGGCTGGTGGAATTGTCTTGCTAGCTCAATTGATTGTCTCACAGATAGTCATGCTAGTTCAATTCATTATGTTGATTGAATATAACAAGACAGAAGCAGAAGCTCATTCAATGAAAAACAACAACCTGAAGAACGAAAATATCAGAAGCATTTCATCTCTCTCAACTGCATTCAGAGCCTATTAATTTCTAGTCATTAATGTTAACTTCAAACCACTAGAAATCATTATCTTGTTGTTGTGTAAATATCTAGCGGATCAAAATCCCTAGAACTTAATCTCAAATTGCTTTAAGCATTTGATCTTTTTATTTCAAAAATAGAAAAAGTTCATGTTGAATTTATTCTAGATTTGGAATAATTTATTTGAGATTAATCCCTTGTAAACGATACCGTTGTTGTAACACCTTTCAAGTTTAATAATAGTTTTATTTAACTTGAATTTTGTTTCACTTTTTTATTCCACATTTTATTCGATTAAACGGTATAGTTTGTATTCAACCCCCCCTTCTACAAACATATTGGGACCTAACAAACCCACCTAGAGACTGGGTGGATTCCTGATGATGTCCAGGGGGCATGCAAGCTATTGGTGAGAGCATTAAGATATTCATTGATTGAAGGCCTTCTCTAAAAAAGGTCCTTTATTATTCCATACATGAAGCGCTTGAGACATCTTGAAGCAGAGGAGGCACTTAAAGAAGTCAATAAAGGGATTAGTGGACAACACTTGGGGGGAAGGGCCCTCACTCACAAGTTAACTCGATTGGGATTCTACTGGCCTACCATGCTAGCCGATGCAAAGGCTTATGTGAAGAAATGTAACATGTACTAAAGGCACGCCCAGATAGTATGACAACCCCTAGAGAGGCTTACATCTATCAGAACACCCATCTCTTTTGTTATGTGGGGAATGGATATACGTGGACCATTTCCTGTAGTATCGGGACAGAGGAAGTTCATTGTGGTAGCTATAGACTACTTCACAAAGTGGATTGAGGCTAAGGAACTAGCCAAGATAACCATCAAACAAATTACCCAATTCTTCTGGGAGAATGTGATATGCCGATTTGGGATCCCATACATCATTGTCATGGATAATGGGCGACAATTTGATAAAACAGAATTCAAAGAGTATTACGATGATAACAACATAGAGCTTCACTTCACCTCAGTTGCATACCCACAAGCAAATGAGCAGGAGGAAGTTGTTAATAGAATCATCCTTGACGGACTTAAGAAAAGGGTAGAGCGCTCAAGGAACACTTGGGCAGATGAGTTGCTGCTTATACTATGGGCATATTGCACTACCTGCAAGGTGACTATTGAAGCTACCCCATTTATGCTGGCTTACGGAGCCGAGGCCGACCCCTCGAGATCACCCATGGATCACCCAGGGTCGAAGCTTATGAACCAAAGACCAACTAAGAAGGCATAAGGCTTGCTCTCGATCTCATTGACGAGGTCAGAGATGAGGCCAACACCTATAATGCAGAGCATCAATCAAGAGCCTCCTTCTATTACAATAGAAGGGTTAAAGAAAGGTTCTTTCAGCAATGAGAATTGGTTCTAAGGAAGATTGAGGTATCATGATTTTGGGAGATAGGAAAGCTAGCCCGTAACTGGGAAGGGCCTTATAAGGTCAGGAAGGCATTAGGACGAGGATCCTACAAGTTGGAGACCCTAAATGGTGACGAAGTGCCCCGCACTTGGCATGCCTCGAACCTGAAGGTTTATTATGTTTAGGAAATTTATGATATGTTCCTAGTGCTTAGTATTAAGTTTACGAGTATGGTCGATGAAACCATCTTATGTAAGGGTTGAACCCGTTTCTCAGAGATATTATCTATTTATGCAAGTTTATACATAGATGCAGATCCCGAAGGATCATAAGTCAAGTCCCGAGGACCAATAGAATACAAGCCAATATAATCTGAATAAATAAAGTCTGGTAATATATCCACATGCGGCAATCAAAGCCATACAAGTTCGTAACAATCACTCATCAAAATAGCCTTCCTCTACCTCACCATTCCCCGCTCTCTGGCCTTCTTCCTCCTCTTCCTCATCCGAACTAGTCTCGGAGGAGGAGTTGCTGCTCCCTGCAATCGGTTCCCTGATCTTCCCGTAAAGAGCTTCTTTGGGGCTGGGACTACTCAAAGGGGCCTTACCCTTAGAACCAGAACCCCCACGACTGGAATTAGACTGAGACCGCATATGGGGAGTCTCGGTCACATACCCGGAGGCTTTCCCGGAGGGGTCCATAACAGGTAACTATTGGGACAACAGGATCTCGACCCCGCGTTTTATGATATGAATTTGCTATAGAGAGTTCGAACAAAACGTTAACCTTAATCACTACGGTGCAAGCGATTCAAATCCACGTCTTCTACTATATTCCTCGATTCTCCTTGGAAGAAGTGTGGGCTTCTATGACGCCCTCAATCTTGGGGTTAGGAAATGAGGACTCACACACCTCTAATCTAGTAATTAAATATGCATAAACCCCGATTAACTACTAACAGGATCAATAGGATAAAGTATGAGACAAGATTACAACTACCAATCATAAAATATAACTTACAAGCCCAAAATATTATTAAATAACCAATATCGATTCCGGCTGGGAACCGACAGATAACCCATTATATCTTTATACACTTCTTTCTAGGCGCGAGCTCACTCATAAATACCACTACCTGCTCTGGCAACCGGAAGCCCTCAACACGGTAGGGACCACCAGGTACGCTCTTACGAGCAGTGCGCCTAAGGCAGGCCATCTTCTTGCTTAACTGCTATAGTTAGATTAAGATAAAACAAATGAGTATAAAACTCAGCAAGTAACTATATAGCAGTTCTACAATATCAAATCACAATATGCTTTATCAAACTAGGGCATTCTACTTTATTTAACCTAGGTGGCAGATTTCCATCTTTTTGGGTAAAGGAAAGGTTTCCGAAGAATAGTATAGGGCTTTTAAGGAACAAGGCTCAAAGCAGGACGAAAGCCGACATTCATCACAAATCATTATAGGATCAAAATAGATCTTTCGATAGAGGAAAGCAACGGTAATTCAAGATATAGAATCAATCATATGATCAACAATTTCAAGAATCAGGGTTCTCGAGCTTTAAGCTCCACAATGACATAATCAACTCTTTTCAAAGCAATATAAACCATTTTCATTTTCAAAATCAATTTACTGAACAAAAGTTTTAGTTCCCTTTTTAAATAATCATTTAGAACCCTTGATTGGATCACTTTATCTTGCCATTTCATTATATACGGGTGATCAGCCCGTATCGACCTCCATTCCGGTCTTTAAGGTACCAATCGGCATAATTTCAGCCTTAAGTTGGACTAGCCCCGCTAGCCTCTTACCATGACTGGACTAGTCCCACTAGCCTCTTACGTCCCAATCCAATCCATCAGGAATTCATTTGGAAAACCTTGAGTTGGAAAAACAAATAGGTTTTCTAAAATCCATTTTATCATTACCAAGCATTTGAAATCATTCGGACTCTTTCAAGTCGAAACTCATTCTTAAATCAGATTTTTAAGGAAACAAAGTTCAGGGAGTGATTCAAAGATACGCAAGGAACAATTCACAAGAATTCTGTATCAAGGATAACAAGGCGCTAAATTAGAAGGATCAGCATTGATTTATGGATCAATAGGGTGATCAAGAGAAACATGATATCATTAAACATGGGTGACAAGAATAATCAAAAGGTTTAATATGATTCATGGCTTAATAGGTAACTTGAACAGTAAAGACAGATTATCAAAGGGTGAAATCAATAGGCTTATCAATAACAGGTTATCAAGAACAAGGGTACTTCAAATCAATATCAGAGTTTCATAAAACAAGGGTTTCATATTTAAACAGTTCAATACTCTACATGGTATGAACAACATTCTCTTTATAACCATTTACACAAGTAATCAGAGTTACTTGCCTGAATTTGCTTTCCTAAAGGTTGAACTACTGCCACCTAGTAAATCCTTTCCTTTTTTAGTCTGAATGCCCTCACGCTCCGAATCTACAATAAAATAAAAATCTTAATCAGATTCTCAACTCTCGTTCCCGGAACGATCACTCTATACGATAACTCGATTATATCTTTGACTCGAGCATACGAATATAGCTTATACATATAAGCACATAGCACATAGCATATCTCTTTTTCGTAACTTTATATCCTTATATACCTAACAATCGAAGCACACTTGCTTATTCTTAGCAATTTCTCAAACCACACTATTATAACTCGTACGAGTACAAGATTTATTCACAACCAAACATTTACGTTCATAACTATCACTTATATCTTTTAAAATCAATCAACTTAGTTCCCTTTTTCTTTTGTTCCTTAATTTGGACCACATACGATAATCAATCAAACAAATTTATAGATATTCACTTATACGCCTTCAATCATCCTTTTGATCATAAAAAACCAAGTTTTTGACTTTTAATCCCTATGGCCTATTCGGCCTTATCACACAAAATCAACCAAATACTCACTTTAATTCACATGAACACATAACTCATTCAAAACCATTAAAGATTCATTCTCCTTTCTTTTAATCATCAAAATTCGAACCATAATTATATATATACAATCAAATTTCTCAAAATTACACCATGCATTCTTAATCATAGCATAATCCAGCAATTAAACTAACATCTCTTTTTATCAACAATAATTCGAACCAAATCATACATACATGCTCGCATGCAATTCAATTTCAACTCATCATTATATCAAACACTTCATTCTTATCAATTAAACCAACTAAATTTCTTAACACAATCCAAGAATTCGAATTTCTCCTAAATCACAACATGCATCCATTTATTCATCAAATTAATCCCTTTTTAACTCAATTCTCATTCGGCAAAATCTCAAATTTACATCTCAAGGACAAATCGATGACATGCATATCTTGATCTTCTTTTAAAACTAATATGCAATCACTTTTAGGCCATATAAACTTAGTGTTTACCAAGATTAACTCACAAAATCAAATTCCCCTTCTTATTAGCACAAAATCCGAACCTAAACTTAGCATGCAACAACAATTTCATTCCTTTTTAATCTAATAATCATCCATAATCACTTTAAACAAGTTAACTCAAATCAATATCTTTAAAGATCAAAACCATTTGGGTTTTTCAAGAATGACACATGCAATAATCGAAATAAGTGTTTGGTATAGTAGAGCTCAGTTTTTAACATCATGGCTCACCACCGGTTCACCGGAGTTCATCACCGGTGGCGGTGACATCTCGGTGGTGCCCTCATTCGAGGGTGTCCAACCACGAAGCCCCCGATTTCCATCAATTACACAAAATAACTAACATGCACATCTTCTCTATCATTTGTTTACAAAGAATCCAGCTTAAACAAGATGACATCAACAATAATAAGAAGAACCATGTGGTTCTCGGGTGAACACACACACCGAGCACACACAACATACACACACATCGACATGCAAGTGGGTATACACACATGCACACACTTCTACCTACACATAAGTGTTTAGCAAGAAGATTTAGGGATGATTGGTGAGTTTGATCAAAGAAAAGGGAGGTATACCGAGAGAGATTGAAGAAAGCCGAGAGAGAGAGAGAGAGAGTGTTCGAGTGAGAGAAGGAGAGAAAAGAGAGAAGAGAGAAAAATGAAGTCACGGGAGCAAGAAGAAGAAAGAAAAAGAAGGGAGTGAGGTTATATAGCACTCAAAAACAAGGGCAATTTGGTAATCTTCTAATTCCTTTTTCACTCTTACTTGTCCCATCTTTTTACTAAAATAAAACAAAGACTAAATATAAAATATATCTCTCTCGGGAAGTCAAGAGTTATTGAAAATGACATTTTTAACACATAGGCCTCGAAATTAGCTTTTTATCCATTACTCATAATAAGAATTTGAGCGAACAGTTGATTTTATATGAATTTCGCAAACTTGCTTTAATCATAACATTTTCCACATAAAACAATTTAAAAATGCGAAGATCAACAATTAAATTCACTCATAAAAAAAGTCTCTAGGACCATTACGAAGATAACAGAACAAATCCCATGTTTCTATCTTACTCGAATGATTTTATAAAAATGCGCGAAGGTTAATTAAACCTTTATTTAAATCACGTAATTCCTTTAAAATTCACAAAATTGACACAGAACACATAGTCATGCACACAGTCAAGAAATCACACATATACAGTCATATAACGACTCAGGTCTAATCATAGAATCTATCCCTCTTTATTCTTTATCCTCTTTTACGCGTACCGGGTCACGTTCAGCCTGACGGCCCGATGCTCAGCGTTTCGATTATGCTTCTCATTATTTTTACCAATCAACACGTCACTTAGGACATAATACTTTATTTACACATTCATTTCATTCAATCACACATAATTCACATTTTATATTCTTTAATTCCATATTAGGACGGGTTCCGTTCTACCTGACGGCCCGATACCACAACTTAACTTCTAAGCTGACTCTTTAAATTGGAACGTTTTTATTCACGCTCCTAAACTCTAGTATACAGATAAGACAATTAATCATCACTTAGTCACATAATTATAATCACATCTCATAACTCATACTTTATTGACTTAATTACGACGCAAAATTCTCAGTCGTCACAGCTTCGATCTCCAAATATTTACCTCTCCTGATAGCTCTGAAAATTCAAAACCCTAGCTGGCTCCTTGAGAAAAATGTTTGCCTCTCTCAAACCCTAGGATGTTATTTTCTGTGTTCTCGCAAACACATGCACGCACCTCTTTTCGGCTTCAAGAGAATTAGAATATTTATATGCTACAGTAAGGATCATGGATAATTAGGTCGGGCCTCCCAATTACATTCTGGGCGAAGCTCAATGTCATTAAATATTAATTCAATCCACTAAAGAATTAATATTTGCACTACCTTTCCTAATTCCGTATCTCTAAACATTTGGGCCAAGAGTAACTCGACCGAATCTCTTCAACATCCCCTTTACAGAGCATATTCATGTGGTAGAACACATCAAAATGGACAGTACTTGGGTACTCGTCCGCCCTCTCATCCAGCATGCTCTTCAGACTGTTAGTACAATGGTTAATAGAGAAAGGAGAAACAAAAGCTATACCCTACAGAAAGTGAATAGTAGCCCTCTTATGCATAGCTTCCTTCGTGGAGAAAGAAGATTTACTAGGACCTTGACCTTGAGACATCCTTAAAAAGTTTGAGAAGAGGTGGGAGCTTGTGAAAGGCTTGAGAAAATTTGAGAATTTGAGAAGTTGAGAAATGAAAGTGTGAATTAAAATGAACACTTCCCATCTTCTTTTATAGGAAAAAAGCTACCTGTTACAGCAGGTCGTAACTCTGTCTGGTTCGTGTTAGAAGGTACCTCTCGAAAGAACACCGGAAATGGTGGATAAAAACAATCGAAAAATTAGAAGGGATGACATAATAAACAAAGAAAGTGATGCAGGATACCGCTTATCATATCAGTCCTCCGAGAAAAGCATGGATGGGACTAAATATAAGTCATTAGTCTTAGGTAAGGGCTGATTACATTAATCACCATGATTAGCAAAACATATAAAGATTAGAACAAGATTAGCTTTTCAGCTGAACAAGTTTTGTGAAGGCCAGAGTACTCACGAGTACGAGAACAGAACGTTCTACTCATAATGGATCAGACTACCCTGCAGGAGACTCCCGAGGTTTATTAAGAGCAGACCTGGCCGAGCAGGAGCCTCTGTAGCAGAGCCCGGAGGGCCCCAAGGTCTGATAAGAGCAGACCTGAATGACCAAGTAAGAAATGAGGTCTTATGGCCGACTAGAAGCCTCTGTGAGAGAGTCCGAAGGGCCCCAAGATCGGCTAAAAGTAGACCTGTCCGACCAGGCAACAAATGAGGCCTTACGGCCGACCAGGATCCTCTGTAGGAGAGCCCTAAGGCCTTTCGAAGTTGTTCTGGTGGCCCTCTTGTGAAATTTTGTGTGAACTCGTAAAATGGGGTTGACCTCCAACAGAAAAAAGTTTCGTGAAGACTAGGACGTCCCCGAGAAGGAGTTCCATAAAGATCAGAACGTCAGCGAGAACAAGTTTCGTGAAGACTAGAGGGTTCACGGAAATAAGTTTCATGAAGAGTAAAGCATTCACTGTAGCAAGTTTAGAGAACTTTTCCTTCCGACCGATCAAACCACCCTGAGATTGGCCCCAAGGCCTAGCAAGAGCAGGCCTGGCTGACTAGGCTACAAATGGAGCCTTGAGGCCAACCAGGAACCTCTGTAGGAGAGCCTTGAGCCTTGTGAAATTTTGTGTGAACTCGTAAAATGGGGTTGACCTCCAACAGAAAAAAGTTTCGTGAAGACTAGGACGTCCCCGAGAAGGAGTTCCATAAAGATCAGAACGTCAGCGAGAACAAGTTTCATGAAGACTAGAGAGCCATGGGGCCTTCTGAAGTTGTTCTGGAGACCCTCCTTTGAAGTCTCTTGGAAATTTCTTGGAATTGATAACTCTCAGCGGAAATAAGTTTCGTGAAGACTAGAACGTCTACGAGAACGAGTTTATTGGAGTGCACAACATCCTATAAAGCAAGTTTTGAACAAGTTCAATAGAGTATAGGAATTCCTATAGAACAAGTTCAATAGAGCACAGAACATTCAGTAGAACGAGTACAGAACTTTCGATAGAATGAGTACAAAACATTCGCTGAAACAAGGGTAGCAGAACCACAAGGAACTCTAAGATCACCATGAGATTAATTCCATGGATAACCAAAGGCAAGAAGAGCCTAGCAGGATACACGAAGGGCTTGCGTCCAAATAGAAGGTTATGTAAAATAATGGAGCAAACACCCCTGGTCAGCAGGGGACATGAGATCCTGCCCCTGGCCGACCAGCCTGCAGAAGGGCCTTTTAGCCGAGCAGGACTTCCTGCAGGAGGTCCTGCAGAGTCCCGACGACCCCCCCTGCAAAATTTTTTGAATTTTTTTTGCCAAAATAGGGAAAAATAGAAAAAAATTGATTTTTTTTAATTTTTAGATATTTAAGATTAAACCCCGATTAGGGCCGACTGGTGAGGTTTAGTCTAGATTTGGGATGATTAGTGTGTATTACACATAATTAACTCGAATGAGGGCCAATTAGTGACCCGTGTGATGATATTAGCTTCGATTAGGGTCGTTTAACCTATTCACTCACGCGAGTGTGAATTGAGGATAATTAGTGTCTTATGCATACTAATTAGTCCTTATTAAGACAAATTAACCCCGATTATGGCAGATTAGCCTTGATTAAGGCCAATTAGTGAATTCTAGCTTAAAATTAGGCTCTTTTAAGCCTAATTAGCAGTCTGAGCATGAAAATTGCCCGATTATAGCCAATTAGCCCCGAATAGGGCCTGTTAGCAGCTTACACCCAGTAATTAACCTTAACGAATGTTAGGGGGCGATAAATGCTCGCTTTTTAGTCCCGATTAGGACCTTTTAGTGTTAAACACTATCCAATTAGCCTGTGCAAAGGCCTTTAGTGCGTATACTCTCACTATATAAGTCATTGTAAACGTGTAGGTCGCTCCACACTTTACAATAAAATGGAAATACCCATGAAGGGCTAACACCCGATCAATACCCTGAGTCACGAAAGACCATTATAACTTCCACAAAAACTCGAGCAGTATTCCCGAAAGTCGGGGGCAAATAATATGGATAGAAAAATGCATCCTAAAGACAAATTAAATGTCACATTAATTACACTTGGGCTTCTTGTCTGAAATCCAGTACAGACCTGTCTGGTCCAAGCTCGTAGCAGACTCAAGATGACCCATGTAGTCAAGGCCTATCAGCAGAGGTCGTCAAGGTCCACCAACACAAGGTGTTTACGAACTAGGCCTACTACGGCCGGAAGAGAAGAGACAAGTATCTTAAACAGACTCAAAGTCCTACACAGAAGGTTTTTGAGTTCCTTCCATTATAGGACTCCTAATTATCATCTAAGTTGGAGACTTGTCCACTAAGTCTCCCAACACAAGTCTAATCCTAGACTCACCTCTATATAAAAAGCTCGACCGCTCAGCCTAGAACTACATTTTTGGCTTGATTCTCTACTACACAGAGATACGTAGGCATCTTGTAAGGATCGATAGTCCCGAACGCAAGAGCAACCATTAAAACTCGAAGTTCACAAAACCTATCATAAATTACTAACGCACTCTTATTTTTATTCCACAACAATGCCGAAAAAAATTGTAAAAAACCTAAAAAAATACCTTGCCCCTGCTACAAATGTGTTAATTTCAAGAAATTTCCGGTTAAAATAATAAGGGGTCATCTCTATGAAAATGGTTTCAGTCTCGGGTATATTGATTGGATTTGGCACAGATCAAAGGCCGGTAGGTCATCTGTTGGTAACACAGTTTCCCATTATGAAAAGGAGCAGAATGCAGATGCATTGAAATCTGCTTTTGAAGCAGCATCAGAAGCGGCTGCTGCATCGGAAGCGGCTGCTACTGGTGCTTCACAAGTTGTCGCGGTTTGTGAAGCAGCATATCGTAATCCGGGGGTAATTCGGGGGGGGGGTGATGACTATGATAAAGACTCACATGATTTTAAGATGTTAGGTCACACACACTGTAGAAGGGGGTTGAATACAGTGTTTAGCACAATCAAATCGATTATAAGAACTCAAGTAATAGAAAATAGATTTTATTCAAAACAATAAACTCTGTTACAATATGGAACTGTCCTCCCTTAGTGATGAACAAATTATCACGAGAGCTGCTAAAGTTACAAAGAATAATAACTTCGATAATCGTAACACTTCTAGTGTAAACTCTATGCCTGTGTTTATATACTACACATTTACAAGATAAATTCTAATTGATATGGAATATAATTCTGCTTCCTAAAATATATCAACCAGTTATCTTTTCTTCCAAGTATTTTATTCTTCATAGAATTCCTTCTTCATGCATATTTATTTCTGTCTTAGTCTCGATCTTCTTTCCTTTCAATCATCCGCCTGCCTTATTTGAAAGTCATCTTAAGTCCTGATATTATCTCCTGATAAATATCTTCTGATCACTTAAGTTATGATAACTTAAGTTCTGTCTTCAGTATAAGTGCTGATTTCCAGTTAAGTACTGATTTGTCCTGTTAGGTAAGATCTGAAAACTAAACACAAATCATATTACACATGACATTATCAAATATATCTAATATAAGAGGTTTGTGGCCGATGCTCAATAACCTTTATTTGAGGGCAGCACTACATAAAATTAGATCCGGTGTTGAAATTACAGAACTGGAAAGCGAGATTTGGTGTTAGTGATAGCGCATCCAGTGATCTTCTCTCTACAATTGGTTCATTCGTACTTCAGGATAATGCATTACCTGTTAACGCATATGAAGCAAAGAAAACTCTTTCGAATTTAGGCCTTGATATGGGCCTAAAATTAGCCTAGAAATATAATTAAGGTTGAATTGATTAGACCTGATACGGTCCAAAAACGAAGCCCAATTAACGAGGCCCTGATTATTTATTAATTTCATAATTAATATATAGGGAGGATTAACAGCTCATTAAATGAGTCCAGTCGATGATATAAATCTATAAAAGATAGCCTTGAGGGGCGTACACCCACAAGGAGTCTGATTCATTGATTCTAGGACTTCAAAGTCTATCCAAAGTCTGAGACTTGTTCAACAAGTCTCTTAACCCTAGAACAATTCAAGGACTCCCATCATCTATATAAGGGGTCTCACCCCTCCTATCAGAACTACATTTTTGGCTTGATTTTCTAATTCACAGAGATACGTAGGCATCTCGTAAAGGCAGAGTTAAGCTACGAAACACGAGAGCAGCCATTAAAGGCCTTGAGTTCCCGAACCCTAGCAATTAATATACCCTAGTTTTCTATCCATAACATTTGGCGCCGTCTATGGAAAATATTACAACAACCATGGCAAGAACACGGAGTGGAAGCAGCGCCCCTGAAGGAACACCAGCTGGGACAACTCAAACGATTTCGTCAATGGTGAAGATACCCCCACACTCATCTTACACTTCCACCCAAGGAGGAACCCTGATAGGGGAAACTGAGCCTCAGCCATAAGGGACGAATTCCCTGGCTCTACAAGGGACGAACCCCCCGACTCCTTAAGGGACGAATCCCCAAGTTCAGCAGGTACATGCACCTGTGAACTCTCAACCCGCAAGGTATGAATATTCAACTATTGTTACCACTAATCCCCCCTATGGGATGCCCCTGTACCTCGAGTTGGAGGAAGTGGACATGCTAGATGAAGTGAAGCACGGGGACAAACACCCCCTACATACGAGGTTTGGCTCTAATTCCGGAGGACCAAAAATCCTCTGGACCTTACACTGAAAGAGACTCTGAATCTTTAGATGACGATGTGGCTCAAAGGAGGAGGCGTACTGGTAAAGAACCTATGGATGATGCTAATCGACGCCCTAGAACCACACAAGGGACGAATATCCAGGAAGTACATGAGAGAATCAGGGCTCATGAAGCTGAGATCCAAAGGCTGAAGCGCGATCTGGAGACGCACCTAAGACCCCCACTACCCCGGAGGAGGAGAAATCCTCCAGTCATAGACCTGGATGGTCCAATACCAAGAAGGGTTATTGCCCCAAGGGCTGATCCAAGTGATCTTCTGCCCCTAGGAGATCCCGATGATCCCACTCCACCATTCACTGAAGAGATAATGAATGGCCATATTTCAAGAAATTTTAAGATGCCCACCATTAAAGCTTATGTTGGCACTGGAGTTCCCGCTAATCATGTTAGGACATTCTCTAATGCACTGTTGTTGCAGCCCGTGAATGACGCTATTAAGTGTCGGTCCTTTCCTCAAACCCTGTCGGGAATGGCTCAAAGATGGTATAGCCGTTTGCCTCCAAATTCTATTGGATCCTTCAGAGATCTAAGTCAAGCTTTATCAAACAGTTCATCAGTGGGAGAGTGCACGAGAAAAGTTCAGCATCCCTCATGAGTATTATACAAGGAGCAAAAGAATCTTTAAGAGACTATTTGAATCGTTTCACCAAGGAAGCCTTGAAGGTCCCGGATCTTGATGACAAGGTAGCTATGATAGCACTACAGCAGGGAACTAGGGATGAGTTCTTCAAGATATCATTGGCCAAGCGCCCCCCTGAAAGTATGTTACAGCTCCAAGATAGGGTCGGGAAATACATCAAAGTGGAGGAGAGCATGAGGAAGACATTAGTGAATAACGAGCCCGCTGGTGGCAAGAAGCGAAAGACTGATCTGGAATATATTGCTAAGGACAAGTATCCTAGAACTGAGCAAAACACTGATTCGACCCCGAAGAAGGGAGGACCTGGGCAAAAGTTCACTGAATATGCTAAGTTGAATGCTCCTAGAAGCCAGATCTTGATGGAAATTGAAAGAGATAGGAAAGTCCGTTGGCCTAAACCCCTGAAAGCTGATCCTACTAAACTAGATAAAAGCAAGTATTGTAGATTTTACAAGGATACCGGACATGACACTGATGAGTGTAGGCAACTAAAAGATGAAATAGAATTCCTTATTCGAAAGGGAAGGCTAAACAAGTATACTGGAGATGGAGGAGATAGGAATAATAATAGAAGAAGGAACTTTGATGATCGCAAAAGGGATTAGGACGATTAGGGGCGAAATCCCCAACCTAGGGGACCGGTGATTAACAAAATCTTTGGAGGTCCACGACCTCGAGGGCCAGTGATAAATACAATCTTCGGAGGACCAACCACTGCTGGTTCATCCAAAAATTCGAGGAAAACATACACTAGAGAAGTAATGCATATTGTCGGAGAAGCCCCGAAGAAGGCTAGGACAGGAGTAAGAATGACATTTGATGATTATGACTTAGAGGGTGTGAAATTTCCTCATGACGATCCCCTGGTCATAACACCGATAATAGGGAACAACCCGGTGAAGAGGGTCCTTGTAGATAATGGTGCCTCGGTGGACATTTTGCTCCATGATATATTTTTAAGGATGGGTTATAATGATTCTCAATTAACCCCGACCGATATGCCGATATATGGATTCGCAGGAGTGGAGTACCCCGTGGAAGGGATAATTAAGTTTCAAATGACCATAGGCCAGGAACTAAGACAAGCAACATATATATTGGACTTTGTAGTGGTAAAGGCTAGATCGACTTATAACGCAATCATGGGAAGAACGGGAATACATGCTTTCAAGGTAGTCCCTTCTTCCTACCATTCAGTGATGAAGTTTCTCACCCAGAATGGGATTGGAGAAGAGAAAGGAGATTAAAAGATGGAAAGGAGTTGTTATGTGGCCTCTCTTAGGGCTGATGGAATCGGGGGGCAGGTTCTGCCTATTGAAGATCTGGATATCCGTGAAAATGATGAGAAAAGATGGAAGGCAGCAGAAGACTTGGTTCCGATTCCTTTGGCTCCCGAAGATCCTGAGAAAGTAACTTTTATTGGAGCATCACTAGTGGAGCCCCTTAGAGAGAAGTTGGTAAAGTTTTTACAAGAGAATCGTGATGTGTTCGCATGGTCGGCAGCTGATATGCCAGGCATAGACCCGAAACTGATCATTCACAAGCTGAACGTGGATCCAAATCGAAAGATTGTGAAGCAAAAGAAAAGAAATTTTGCTCCAGAGAGGCAAGAAGCTATTTAGCAAGAAGTAGAGAAGCTCTTAGAGGCTGGTTTTATTGAAGAGATACAGTTTTCGGAATGGTTAGCTAACCCTGTAATGGTGAAGAAGGCTAATGGAAAGTGGAGAATGTGCGTGGACTTCACTGATCTAAATGATGTATATCCAAAGGATTGTTTCCCATTGTCGAGGATAGATACACTGATGGATGATACTGCTGGTCATGAGATACTGAGCTTCATAGATGGATTCAGTGGATACAATCAAATTAAGATGCATAAGGATGAAATCCCTAGGGTATCATTCATCACTGACTTTTGTGTATTTTGTTATCTTGTTATGGAATTTGGTCTCAAGAATGCAGGAGCACCTATCAAAGGTTGGTAAATAAGATTTTTAAGGATCTTATTGGGAAAACTATGGAAGTTTATGTTGATGACATGTTAGTCAAGAGCTTGTTAAAGGCTGATCACGGAACCCATTTGAGGGAAGCTTTTGAGGTATTGAGATATCACAAAATGATGCTAAATCTTGCAAAGTGTGCTTCGGAGTGGGATCCTGAAAGTTTTTAGGTCTGATGGTCTCCAAGAGGGGAATCGAGGCTAATCCTGATAAAATAAAGGCTATCCAAGATATGGAACCACCACGTTCCATAAATGACGTTCAGAAACTCACCAGAAGGGTTGCAGCTCTGGGACGTTTCATCTCCAAATCCGGAGACAAGTGATTGCCCTTATTTAAATCCCTAAAGAAGGTTAAAAATTTTATATGGACTGAGGAAATCCATGAGGCATTTGAAGAATTAAAGAAATATATGGTTCAGGCCCCGTTGTTGGCCAAGCCAACTCTGAATGAAACCTTGTATTTATACTTGGTCATTTCAGAAAATGCCTTGAGCACTGTATTGGTTAAGAAGGAGCCTAAACTCCAGAAACCCATATACTATGTTAGTAAAATTCTGCATGGAGCTGAGTTGAACTATTCAACTATTGAGAAGTTTACTTTAACCTTGGTGATGGCTTCACGGAAGTTGCGTCCTTACTTCCAGGCTCATACAATTGAAGTGCTGACAAATCAGCCATTGAGAAACATTATTCATAGTCCCAAAACTAGTGGGAGGATGATTAAATGGGTAATAGAATTGGGAGAATTTGACATTAAATATAAGCCACGAATGGCATTAAAAGCCCAGGCGTTGGCTGACTTCGTGGTGGAATGTACCATACCCAACCAAGAAGTCGGGGGGCAGGAAGATACCATACCTCAAGACACAGACACAAAAGATGGCAAAGAAAATGATTCTAATGAGAAATAAAAGGATGCTAAGGAGAAGGAATATTGGGTTTTCTATTTTGATGGAACATCAAAAACAAATTCAAGTGGAGCGGGGCTTGTTCTACAAAGCCCAAATGGATACTTGATTGAATATGCCATGAAGTTAGAATTCCCGACCATAAATAATGAAGCCGAGTATGAAGCTCTGAAGCTGGCCTCGGCCTAGCAGGAACATTAAGGGTCAAGAATTTGAAAGTTTGCGGGAATTCCCAGCTTATCGTATCCCAGGTCAAGGGAAAGTTTGAGGCAAGAGATGAAACAATAGCTAAGTATGTTCGCCTAGTAAGGGCTCTGATGACTCAATTTGATGAATGCCATGTTGAGCACATTACAAGAGAGGAAAATGCCAAGGCAGATGCATTATCTAAGTTTAATTCATCAGAAATAGAGAAAAGTTCGGGGAATGTGTATTTCCGCGTTTTAAAAACACGAAGCATCGATGTTAAGCTTGTAGCCCCTATAGGGCTGGGGACATTATGGATAGATCCCATTAAAGCCCATATTCAAACTGGTTGGCTGCCAAATGATGTGACTGAAGCACGGAAATTGACTGTTCGAGCACTGAGATATTCCTTGATCGATGGGATTCTGTACAAAAGATCTTATGTAGTTCCTTATTTAAGATGTCTCAGGCCTGATGAGGCACACTTGGCCCTCGAAGAAGTACATGAAGGTATTTGTGGGCAACACTTGGGGGGCAGAGCACTGGCTCATAAGATAACCCGTTTAGGTTTTTATTGGCTAGAGATGATTGTCGATGCCAAAGAATATGTGAAGAAGTGTGATTATTGTCAGAAACATGCACCGGTTGTTCGACAACCCCCCGAGATGCTAACTTCCATCAACTTTCCCATCCCCTTTGCCATGTGGGGAATGGATATACTTGGGTCTTTCCCCATGGCCACGGCTCAAAGGAAGTTCCTGATTGTAGCTATTGATTATTTTACTAAGTGGATTGAAGCTAAACCTTTAGCCAAGATCATAACTAAGCAGGTTGCACAATTCCTGTGGGAAAACATTATGTGCAGATATGGAATCCCATGCATCCTGGTCACCAATAATGGAACACAATTCAATAACGAAGAGTTCAGGAAGTACTGTGAGGAAAATGAGATCGGGTTATAATTCACCTCTGTAGCTCATCCACAAGCCAATGGACAAGCGGAAGTGGTAAATCATATAATTTTAGATGGGTTAAAAAAGAGGATTGAGAAATCCAGGAATAATTAGGTGGATGAAATACTCCCAATACTTTGGGCTTACAGAACTACTTGTAGAGTCACTACCGGAGCTACTCCCTTCATGTTAGCATATGGGGAAGAAGCAGTTATTCATGTAGAAATATTGCACTCATCTCCCCGAATCCAAGCTTTTAATGCTGAGGAAAATGAGGAGGGGAAAATATTAGCCCTGGATTTAATAGATGAAGTACAGGATGCGGCGCACGCAAATATTGTGGAATGTCAGAAGAAAGCCTCTTTTTATTACAACTTAAGGGTAAAAGAGAGATTCTTCAAGCAAGGAGATTTGGTCCTAAGGAAGGTAGAAGCCTCTGGTGTAGGGCTGAAAGGAAAGCTCTTCCCAAATTGGAAAGGGCCATACAAGATTAAGAGCGTTCAGGGAAGGGGATCTTACAAGCTAGAAACCATGGATGGAGAAGAAATACCCCAGACTTGGCACGCTCAAAACTTGAAAGTTTACTACCTATAGATTATACTTACTATAGTGGTAACAAGGTTCAAAAGCACCTGGAATCTTTGCTTGCGTAGAATTTTATATTTTGATTTCAGTAGGATTTGCATTTTAGTTCGTGATTGTTAAGGGTTGAACCCATGCTATATAAGGTTTTGGAAAACCAGACTATATATTACTGAGTTGGAATTATTTCAATCTTTGGATATCCATGTTGTGATAATACTTTGTGTGATTATGATTTTGATCACAAAAGGAAGAAGACTTCAAGAATTCTTTCATTATAAAAGGGTGCACGTTGCACGACTCTTAGAACTGAGTAGTTCAAGTTATTAATCATCCTCCTTAAAATACAACATTTAGAAAGTGCTGAAAAACTTAAAGGGAAGGTTATGAAAAAGGAAATAGCATAAATAAACCCCGAAGGGTAATAAGTTCCAAGTACAAGTAAGTTAATACATAAAAAGCCACGATGGGCCAATATAAAAAGGAAACTAATCTAAATCCTTAAACAAATCATCATCACCATTTCCCCCATCAGTAGCAGTAGAGGGGGGAACAGGCTCGTCTCCCATAGGGTTAACATCCCGAGAAGGAGAAGCTGTGGCCTCAGTAGAAGTAGTCAGAGTGGGGGAGAGAGGAATATCCTCAAGAAGGGATTCTGGCGCAGGAACAGCAGGGACTGGGTAGGCTGCAAGAGTCACCTCCGGGATCTTCTTCCTAATCTCCTCCACTATCTACTCCCAGCAGCTAGAAAAGGTCTCAGGAAAGTTAACATCATACTCAGCATTCAGGACATCCTGAAAGTCCCGAGATGCCTTGTACTCAGCTATCACCTCAGCCCGAGCCCTCTTAGCGTCCAGCTCCAGCTTGCGAACCTTCTTCTTTTCCTCAGCCAACTCCTTCTCCACCTCACGAAAGCGAGTGAAGTTAGCCTCTGAGGCCTTAAGGTACCTGTCCATATCCCTTTCAACAATGGTCAGGCTAGTCCTTACATCATTCAGGTTGTGAAGGGCGGCCTGGAGATAGGTATTTATCTGCACAAACATGTTCAAACATAATAAGTTGTTTAAATAGCAAAGGAAAGATCATAAAAATAGTTAAAGAATGAGTTAAGGAAGAAGCTTATTGAAGCTATGGCCTGAGCACCCAGGCGTTCGATCTGTAGGTCATCAGAAGACTCTACTATCCTGGCCATGTCATGAGGCGTAACCACGCTCTCGGAATAAACAACAGCAACCTCAGAGCTCCCCACTACCGTGTCCCTCTTCTGAAGGCCCCAAGTCACAGTGAAAGGAGAAGTATCCTCATCGAAGCTAAGGGGCCTCTCAGATATGAAGGTAGGGACGGACTCCTTAACCGTGACTGAAGGACCATCTCCAATCCTTACCCGCTTGTCGCGGTGAGTCTCAACAGCGGAGCCCTTAGCAGCACGGGCCTCCCTTTTCTTAAAGATAGAGTCCAGAGCTGCCTTAGCTGCAGGGAAATATGCAAACATTAGAAAAATAACGAAGATATTGAAGTGAAAAATGAAATAAAAAGGGGAAAGAAGTACCCTCGGTACCCAGGTCGCTAAGACCTAAACTTTACAAGTTGCCCTCTGACAGGATGAGAGCACAATGATGTAAATTATCAGCAGTAATGGCCCTGATGGCCGCATCTTCATCTACTCCCAGTTTTAAATCTCTTAAAGAGCCGTCTATACTTTTTGAGAAGTTGGGCCTGAAAAATGGTCACAACTCTCCTCGGCATCTAGATATACATAAAACCACTCGCTCTTCCAAGTTGGATACGAGTCGGGATTGGTACCAGAAACAAAATAGGAATGGGCCAAGGATCTATGAACTATTTTGACCCATCCTTGGTCCTCAGGAGCATTTATAAATTTAAACAAATAACGAAAAACACAAAAGTTGGGCTCAAAACCGTGATTGCGTGATTGGGCCATGTAACAATGAATGAAACGCCAAGAGTTGGGCGTAAGTTGGGTTGGACAGACTCAGGTTTCAGCCAAAAGGCGAAAAATGAAGGGGTGTGGAGGAAGACGGAAACCAACATAAAAGGTTTCCTTATAGACCCGAATGGCCCCAGGCTTTGGGTAGCAAGCCCTATCATTTGGGCCACGGCCCTATAAGGGTGTGAAATGCCAAATAAATGGGCTACAGTCCCTACCTTATCAGAATCAAATCTAGAAGGATAATTATATGCATCTAAGTGTAACATATTAGGGAAGGCTTTCCCAAATTCGGTTAAAAGATCCCTAAGAGGAATAAATGAAGAATGGACGAGAGATTTTTTTCCTCTGCTGACCCTAGAAGGACGTGGAGCATCTTGGGGAATCTGAGAGTGAGAAGAGTCGGAATCCGCCATAGATGATTAAAGCTCAAAATCCAGAAAGCTCTAGAAGATGAAGGAAGGAGATGAAGATTCAGACGGAATCTTCAAAAAAACCCACAAAATGGTGAGAACTACGGCGGTAGGAAAGGGAGAAAATCGCCTTGTGGTGGCAAAGAGGGAGAGAAAATAATGTAGGAAGAGAGAATTTTTTGAGAGATTTGAGTAGAGTGTGAGAAATGAACTCACAACTCCACTCCTTTTATAGCCGAGTAGAGGTAACTCAACCGATTGTTGGGCCGAAGGAAATGGGCTTGATAAGGGTGGGAGGCTCATAAAAATTGAATATTAAGGTACCCTTCCAAATTCGGGAAGGATCTAGAATGTTCTTTGCCAAAAAACCTGAATTCTGAGAAAAAATCACAAAAAAGTGATATTGAAGGCCAAACCACGTCTAGGAGACATCATTTCTAGGCGTGGTTAAAACTATGTCTTCTAGGAGGGGTTTACTAACACCTAAGATATATTGAAGCATAGAGTTAAGGGTCAAACCACGTCTAGGGGGCACCATTCCTAGGCGTGGTTAAAACCATGTCTCCTAGGCGGGGGTTACCCACACCTAGGATTTAATAAGGCATGAAAGCCAACCACACCTAGACATAATTCCTAGGCATGTTACAATAGTCATCTCCTAGGCGGGGGTAACCCACGCCTAGAAAGTATTGAGGCATGAAAGCCAATCACGCCTAGGAGACATAATTCCTAGGCGTGGTACAATAATTGTCTCCTAGACGGGGGTAACCCTTGCCTAGGAAGTATTGAGGCATGAAAGCCAACCACGCCTAGGAGACATAATTTCTAGGTGTAGTACAATAATTATTTCCTAGGCGGAAGTAACACACGCCTAGGATGTATAGACGCATGAAAGTCAACCACGCCTAGAAGACATAGTTCTTAGGCGTGGTAATATGATTGCTTCCTAGGCGGGGGTAAACCACGCCTAGGAATTATGGAAGGAAGATACACAACCACGCTTAGGAGATAAAATTCATAGGCGTGGTAGACAAGTTGTCTCCTAGGCGGGGGTGACCCACGCCTAGGAAGCAGGGAGGGAACCAATAGCGCCCAGGAGACAACATTCATGGGCGTTGTTGGAAACATGTCTCCTAGGCGGGGTGACCCACGCCTAGGATGCATGTCACCATGAGAGTCTATTTTCTGATTATTTAATTAATCTGAAAATGGGCCAAAAATCAGGAAAATTGCTAAAAATTCCCAAAAATAGGGAAAATAAGCAAAAAATTAGGGAAAATTAGAAAATAATTTTCAAAAATTAATTTTGATAAAATATTCTTGAAATATTAAAGAAACAATACCTGTGAGTATCAGAATATTCTTGAAAATTAGGAAAAAAAACCCCAGAAATTAAGGGAAAATTCTTGAAAAATACCAGAATATTCCTAAAAAGAAGGAATAAGGTAAGGAAAATAATAGGGAGGTTCTAAAACAACCCTGAAGCCGTGTGCAAGGCAAATCATTGTAAATGTGTAGGTCGCTCCACACTTTACGCAAAAACGATGCCCTGTAAGGGAACAAATGAACTTAACTTCTGCGAAATCTTTTACGATTTCCCAGAAGTTGGGGGGCAAATGATATGGGCCTAAAATTAGCCACTACACCATAAATGACCTACGGGAACATCTCGTAGATGGGTGTTGCTAAATAATGTTACATTAGTTATACTAGTTTTGATCTACTAAAACACTTCATTTTTGATGTTATTTTAGGTACAAAGTGGTGTTACATTTGAAAAACATATGTTTCATATAGCAACATGCAAGGATATGTTGCCTTAGGTCATTTATAAAAAAATTTATTACTAATTTCAATAAAAATTTTAAAATAATTATTTAAGTTATATTTATTTTCAAATGAACTGATTTTTTTTATAAAATATAAAAGTTTAATTTATAAATGACTCATTCATTTTAATATGCTAAAATATATCCTTATAAAATTTAAATTTAATATTTTATTATGAAAATAATATATATTTAAATCACATAAACATAAATATAATCTTTTATTTAACAAAAATTAATAAAATTTACACGGAACCCCGTGAAAAAGCTGGGCGGCAAAACTACCCGCTTCTCTCAATTATTAACCATCTCCCTCTCTCAGTCTAATTAACCATCTCACTATCTCTCACTCTAACCCACTCTCTCTCTCTCTCTCTCTCTCTCTCTCTCTCCCTCTCTCGCTCTCGCTCTCACTCTAACTCTCTCGTAAAGCTCTCAACTCTCTCTTATTCTTGCAAATCAACGATTTAACGATTGAGGCTTTGGGTTCTTCAAATTAGGGCTTTTTAAAATCAGGGGTTTTTGAAATTAGGACTTTTTGTTTAATTTACTCTTTTTATATTTTAACTAATTGGTCTCTCGTTTTGATTTAAATTAGGGTTTGGAGCTTGTTCAGTCGGGTTGGAGCTTATTCAGTCGGGTTGGTGCTTGTTCAGTCGGGTCGAGCTTCGATTTGCAGGTATTAAACCTTTTGTTACTTCGGGTTATGCATATTTGTTATACATGAATGTTAGGGATATCGATTTGGGGCTATTGAATGTTATGCGTATTTGCATGTTATATGTTATATGTTATGCATATTTGTTATATGTTACTATTGGGTGTTTACTATTGGGTTTTTTTGTTATATGTTATCGATTCGGGGGTATTGGGTTATATGCGTATTTGCATAATGTTATGAATGTTCTGCATTTTTTGTTCAGTCATTTTGTTATACATGAATGTTATGAAGTATTTACTATTGGATGTTTTTTTGTTATATGTTATGTTTTTTTTGTCAACCATGAAAGGCTGTTACTCTCTATAATAAGCATATATATTTTAAAACCAGAATAGTTGCATTTATCTGTTTTAAATAAGTGGAGGCAACATCTGTTTGTTCTATATATATAGTTGCATTTATCTGTTTGTGAATATTGTTTTTGCACTTTTATTGGCTCTTGTAATTCCTTCTATTAGCGCTCAGGCCCCTAAGTATTACTAGTGTACTACTAAAGTTTACAAGTTACAAGTAAATGAAGGATTAGGTAGAAATTGAAAAAAGTATGGTGGGAGCATTCACGAATTGCATGCAATAATTATTGAACATTATTATTTATTGAACACGAGAGAAGAGAGGGGGTTAGACTCGGGGGCGTGACCATAAGTACATATATTGTTTATGTTGTTGTGTATGAAGTATGAACACCATATGTTCATACTATTCTGTGATACAATGCCTATTAATTGATAAGTATCGATATGTGCTGTGATACAGGCCTGCTTTTTTAGTCTTGCATCAATGTTATTAGTAATCTAGTTAAGTTAGATATTAAGGAATACATATTAAATGTATGTCTTTTAGCTCACTAGTCTTTGTACGTTAACTAGGCTACTTTGGTGTCTTTCTTACCTTTTTAGTATAACATTATCATGCTTCTTAATTGTAGTAATGGACGAGGATGAAAATATTTGGATACACCTTCCAAAGCATAGTCAAGGATATAGGAAAGGGGTTAATGCATTTTTGGATAATGCCTTCCCCAAATTGGCAGTAGGTGATGAAATGACATGCCCAAATTGGCAGTAGGTGATGAAATGACATGCCCTTGCCGGAATTATAAAAATAGTAAGTGGCAGCGTCGAGAATTAATCTACGATCATCTCATATGTAGTGGTCCTTACCCATTATATGTGAACTGGATTGTAGAAGTTTCACAGATTTTAAGTCCAAATAACGGTAGTGACGATGAAGATATGGACTGGGAGAATAATCTACATTTTGGAGATAATTTAGATGAGATCCTGGACCGTACAAATGGACCAACTGTTGATTCTAAAAGATTTTATGAGGAGGGAAAACAACCTTTATATCCAGGCTGTAAAAAATTCTCACGATTAAGTTTTATTGTCCGACTTTATTCCTTAAAATGTGTTCACAGAATTATGGAGTCAGGATTCGGGGATATACTAGAGCTAATCCGAGATGCGTTTCCAGAGGCAAATATACCATTGTCTTCCTATGCTGCAAAGAATGTGATTAAAGAGTTAGGGCTCGATTATAAAAAAATACACGCATGCCCTAACCATTGTATGTTGTATTGGGGTGAAGATGAAAAAGAGGACTCTTGCAAAACTTGCGGCCTTTCAAGATGGATTGTACGCGAGAAGAAAGGCACTTCAGATAGTAATCCGGAGAAGGTGATTCACAAAGTTCCGGCGAATGTGATGCGGTATTTTCCACTAAAGCCAAGGCTGCAACGACTCTTTATGTGTAAAGATTTTTCGGAACTTATGGTATTGCACGCAGTTGGACGTCAAAGGGATGGGAAACTTAGACATCCCGCTGATGTCGAAGCTTGGAAAACAATGGATGCGAGATATCCCCAGTTCGCGTCAGAAAATAGAAACATCAGGCTAGGTTTAGCAGCTGACGGTTTTAACCCTTTTCGTACCATGAATACAAATCACAGTACTTGGCCAATTGTTTTGGTCAATTACAACCTTCCACCCTGGTTGTGTATGAATCCAGAAAACCTCATTCTGTCAACTCTTATTTCTGGTCTAGATTCTCCTAAAAATAGCATCGATGTCTATATACAACCTCTAGTGGCTGAGTTGACAGAATTATGGGCCCCACAATGGTCCCCCTGTGGGCCCCAATGTGGGTCCCACTTTTTTAAAAACATTTTAGAACTCTAAGGTAACATAAAAAATAAGTTACAACTGATCTCTCATTATGTTGCATTAGCAAGCTAAGACAACATATAAATAAGTTAAAATACGATGCTGCCTTAGGCACCAAAGATGTTACCTTAGAACCCTAAGGCAACATGGAAAACCCTATCTTTAAGAAAATGTTACCTTAGCTTAAAAGTGGGGCAAGAGCAACATATTTACCCCCTAATACAACGTTTTTTTGGTGTTACAGTAGGCATTTTATGGTGTAGTGAGCCTAGAAATATAATTAATGTTGAATTGATTAGACCTGATACGATCCAATAACTAAGTCCAATTAACGAGGCCCAAAGCCCTGATTATTTATTAATTTTGTAATAAATAAATAGGGAGGATTAACAACTCATTAAATGAGTTCAATCGGTGATATAAATCTATAAAAGATAGCCTTGAGGGCACCTACACCCATAAGGAGTCTGATTCCTTGATTCTAGGACTTCAAAGTCTATCCAAAGTCTGAGACTTATTCAACAAGTCTCCTAACCCTAGCCCAATTCAAGGACTCCCAACATCTATATCAGGGGTCTCACCTCTCCTATCAGAACTATGTTTTTGGCTTGATTCTCTAATTCACAGAGATACGTAGGCATCTCTTAAAGGCAGAGTTAAGCTACGAAACACGAGAGCAGCCATTAAAGGCCTTGAGCTCCCGAACCCTAGCAATTAATATACCCTAGTTTTCTATCCATAACAGGCCTCGAGTATACAAAATTCCACGCGTGTCCTAATGAATGTGTATCATATAGAGGTGTAAATGAGACTGCTTCGGAGTGTCCAAAGTGTAAGCTATCTCGCTAGAAGGTGGGTAAGGATGGTAGAGAAAAGTATAAAATCACGGCAAAAGATATGTGGTACTTTCCGATCATTCCAAAATTTTAACGGATGTTTAAATCTTCTTCGACAGCTAAGTTATTAACATGGCATTCTAACCAAAGAATTCATGATGGCCATATGTGCCACCCTGCCTGCCTTCGAAAGTGAGCCTAGATATTTTCGACTAGGTTTGTCGGATGATGGTATCAACCCACATAACAATAGGATAACCAATCGGTATTCTTGTTGGCCGGTAGTATTGGTAACATATAATCTTCCTCCGTGATTATGTATGAAGAGAAAATTTATGATGTTAATTATATCGGTCTCCGGTCCAATATAGTTATTGACACGAGATAGTATGTTTATTTCCAACAATACTACTCAAACTTGTTACTTAAATAATATCTACATTGAATCAATTTAAATATAACGCAAAAGAGTGAGAAAGAGATAGTGGTCCCTAAAATATATTACTCCCTCTGTTTTTATATATTTGTCGTTTGACTTTTATGCACACATCTCATGGTGCTTTGACCGGCTAGTAAAAATAAATATTTTTAAAATTTATTTTTTTGAATAAAAAATATAATTTATACTAAAATTCAAAAAAAGATTTTTTTAAATAATTATTATAACTACATGGTCAAATCACTTTAAACTACGTGCACAAAAGTCAAACGACAAACATTTAAAAACAGAGGGAGTATAAAATAATAGTCAGAGGATCCTTAAAAAGATGGTGCTAGTTCCTAAAAATAAAGAGTGAATGAATGATCTTAGTGATTTAAAAAATCACTAAAAATTGGAGCATACTTTCTATCCTCATTCCTTAAATTTCAACTTAAGAATTTTGATAAGTAGTCTGTTGGACTTGCCCTTAGGATCCTTAAATTATTGTCCCATTGTGTGCACCCTAGCGGCCACAGGTTATCTACAATAAAAAAATTAAAAAAATAAGGTACATCCTTTTAAAAAAACACTATTACTTCTCTCTCTCTCGCTTTATATTATATGCTTTAGCATAGAATATAAAATATTATAATATTAATATTTTATATTATAATATTACATATTATACTTTTAATATTAAAATTTTAAATAAAAAAGTGTATAAGAACCCCAAAAAACCAAACTATGCCTTACGTAAAGTTGCATTTTTGGAGATTGAGCTAGTTCCCAATATTTTAAAGAAATAGGAGCCTATATTTTATAGAGTTAATTGCGTTTTCTTTTGCTCAAAAACAAAATTATATAACATTTTCTATAAAAAAAAGTTCACTATCCTTAACTTCCAATATTGAATTCAAACTACACTCATTTGACAATTTTTGTTAATAATATTTATATTTCGAGGGGGAAAATTGGAATTCAATATTCCATTTAAAGAATAATATATTAACTTTTTAAAATTAAAATAAAAGATAGAATTTCAAATTATAAAAATAATATGAATGTCAAATATTTTAAATTTTTCTCAATAAAATTTTAAAAATTATATTTCTGTAAAATTTTATGATTAACTATGATTATTTTAACAACCCAACTAATAAAATTTCTCAAGATAATACTTATTTAAATCCAAACTCCATTAAAATCCGATAAAACTTTACAACTTCTCAAAAATACAATAAACTTACAGTTCTTGAATTAAAATACAACTAAATTACAACCACAACAACATACTCTAATAAAAATCTAAGAATAAAATCAAACTCCTCAAAATTCCGCAACTCGCACTCTTCCCACTAAGTAACCCACCTACGAAACCCTGTCGGAGGAGAACAAAGCGAACAAAGGACCGGCAGTGAGCGAAAGGCTCATATACGGATATAAAATAAAGCATAACTGAACGAAGATTAAAAGATGACGAGGCTAAGAACACAACTGAATATCTGAATGAAGCACAATAATAATAGTGAATGAGACAATATAAAAAAAATGAATACTCAACTCATAAAATAAAACTAAATGCTTACCACCCAAAACTTATCATACTCTTACACATATCCTTATCAGTTATACATAATAATCACAAATAATATAATCGAAAGAATAATGATAAAATGAAATCATAACCCTTACACATACTCTTACACATATTCTCACACTTACAAAATAATACATAAAATAGCTTACATACGAACATGGGAGATAATCTTACACTTACAGGATGTCCTACATTTTCGGTAATCCCGAAATATGTAGTCATCAAAACTTACAGGGGCTTGCACAGCACAAAGCAAATGCTACCCAATATCTTACAGGGGTTTGCACGACAATAAACACGTGCTACCCAAAAGGCCAAATCATACACATACTAGTCATGGCTATACGTGTCCCACAACTTCGGCGACACGCCCATACAATTTAAGTACACCGCATAGGAGGTGCCAAGCACGAGATTATCCACTCGCGACGGATGTCTTACAAACTCCCAAGTCATACAAATAACATAAATAACTCAAAATAAATACTCAAAGATCACACACTCAAATATCTTACATCTCCAAAATCATATATAAATTTATCAAATAACCTCAAAAAACTATAACCCAACATCACGAAACAAAATAACATAACAAACCACTAATTATTGATAAGCACAAATCTGATCAGTTTCAAAGAATGTCAAATTACTGTATAAAGATGAAGTCAACTGAAAAAGTACGAAACACGTAAGTCGTGGGAAATTCCGATACCTTTCCAGAATGGTAAGGCTCGTCCAAAATAAACAAGTAACGAATTCAGAAAACAAAAAAATACGGACTGCAGCACAGAATCAGCCTCTGATTACAATTGTATTTTGATATTTAAGACATCAAAATCACAGAATTTAGCAGCAGAATATAAACGCAAATTTCAGATATCGAAAAGAGCTTTCCAGAATGGTATTTCTCATAATATTTGAACAAATATTCAATTTAATATGATTTTTCAAAGGTTGGATATTTAAATCCCGAAGTCAAACAGGCAGGTCATACAAATTGCAGAAAAACTCATATTTAGAGACCGAATTTCACAAACGGAAAGGAACGAAAGTTGTAGATAATTAAAAGACCTTTCCGAAATGACCAAAATTAACAAATTCTAACAGATAACGAATCAGATATGAATTTAATAAGAAATCAGATCGTATACAATGAAGAATACGGAAACGGAAAATAAGAAAACAAAAAAGATATCCGTACCTCGAGATCTTTGTAACCGAGAATGAAAATCAATAAATTTAGAACCCCAATAACAAGAACCCTAATCCCTTAAACTCCAAATCCATAATCTCCGATTTGACTTTGTTGTTCATCTATTTCTCCTTGTCTAAACCTAACTCTTTCTTCCTTCTTTCTTTTTTTTTATTAAAATCCTCACTCTTTTTTTAAATAGCTTTACTATTTTTTTAAAACCAATACTCTTAAAACAATATTCTCAATATAAGAATAAAAAATAAACTTATAAAAACTATTTTAACTACATCATACTGACATTAATAAATAATTAAATCAAATAATTCAACTAAAAATAATTATAAAAAACCGGGATGTTACAATTATATACATATAAATGTATGTTTTGATTGATAAATATTTTTTAATTATTTAGCTTTATGTTTAATTTAGCGCATTAATAAAAAATAACTATGACCTTTTTCATGTAAAAAAATGCATTGTTATATAAATATTTTAATTAACAAGCTTATAGCACATGCAATGCACGATTTTTTAAAATTTACATTTTCAATTTTTTTTCTAAACTTTTTAATGTACATCTATATAGTTATTTCTAATGTTGTTATAATATCATTTTTATTTTTGATAATTTGTTATAATATTGTTGTAACAAATATGTATAATTGATAAGTGGCATTTTATACCACTTAGAACGTCTTAAAATGGCTTAAATTGGTGTCTTGAAATCAAGTATTTTGTGTATTTGATGCGTTTTTCTAGTGTTTATGCATTTCAGGGTATTAGTTGCATTTCGGGGGAGGAATCATCAAGAATAAGCCTTGGCATGTGTTCACTATTGCGAGAGGAAAGGAATGGGCAGATTACGGCGAAGAAACGGAGCAAACCTGGATTTTTTCCAGTAGAGGCCTGCGCACTCGCGCAGCAATGCTGAGCGGCCGCGCAGCAACCTGCGCGCCCGCGCAGCTATGCTGAGCGGCCGCGCAGGGTCGGGGGAAAAGATAAATTATTTTAGACTTCTACTTCTGTTTGGCTTCCAACTTCTATGTAATCTGAGTTTTATGGGACTATTATATAGGTAGATTTAAGACGTTTTCACAGAGAGTATTAAGGGGATTATGTTTTAGATTGTGTTTTACGCAAGAAGCGAAGGAGATAAGGAAGAAGACCGATTTAGCACACCGCAACGAAGAGGAAGCATATTTTCTTGTGATTCTTGTTTCGTTGTAACGTTGGATGCTAGTTTTCTTGCTTTGACTTATTTACTCTTGTGACGTACTCTGTTTTAATATAATTAGTTTATTTATTATTTTCTTATGTTTGTTTATCATGATTTCATATGAACCCATGATGGAGATAAGTTCTATTATGGGCTAATCGTGATCATGGGGTTGCAACGGATTTATTATGGAATTCTTTAGTGTGTGAAGATTGCATGATATCTAGTATTGGTTGTGCGTATTCGTCTTATGTGCGTCGCGAACATATAAGATAGGGTGTTAATCTCTTGTAAAGCGACGGTGGATCTTGAGATTTAGAACTTGCCATGCTAGCATAGGTTCATGTACGTTGAGCATGATTAGTGGGTAACTCTAACAGTTTTATTCGCCCTATGTAATCAAAAGGGATAACTTGTGCTTAAATCGTTGTGTTGTCAATTTCTGTAGACATATAGGAACTCAACATAATTGATGACTATTCAACTTCTATCTTAATTGTGGATGCTTGGTAGAATGGTATTAGTACAATGAAAGTTGGCTTTTATCCGTTTCGTGTTATTCGATTAATATCATCACTGTCACATGCTAAAGGTAATAACAATGGCTATAGAAGGAAGTAATAATGAAGTTGTGATCTCATGAGTGTTTTATTATTGATAAATTGAAGTGTTAGTTAAGTGGTTAATTAAGTAGTTAATTATAGTTAATATTTAATCAACAATCTTAAGTATTATTATCTTAACATTGAGAAGTAATCATACATTGGTGAGTGAGTTTAATTAGACAATAATTTAGTCTAAGTCTCTGAGGGAACGAACTAGAAAGTATTCTATATTACTTGCGAACACGTATACTTGCGTGAATATTAGTGTGTGTTTTTGCCCTAACAAGTTTTTGGCGCCGCTGCCGGGGACTCGGCGTATTTGTTTAGTTTATGTACTTACCATCATTGGTCATTAGGACTCAGTGATTAGGACGTAGTAGTTACTTACTCTTTTCGGTTGTGTTTCAGGTACTTTAGCAAGCGTTTATGCAAACTCGTTCTCGTGCTCGCAAGAGGACTTTAGATACAGCTGAGGAGACAGACGAAGTTCTTGATATTCTGGAGAAGTTAGATTTTGAGGATTCGGATTCAGGAACTGAGCAGAAAGAACCAGTAAACATGGGAGATCGTATTGTTCAAGCTGATCCAGCTCTTATGGATTTTTCTCGGCCTAAAATCGATGACATTCAGTCAAGCATCCTTCATCCGGCTATTCAAGCTAACACCTTTGAAATCAAGTCGGGCACTATTCAGATGGTGCAGAATTCTGTTTCTTTTGGAGGAGCGGCAACTGAAGACCCCAACATGCACATAAGGAATTTTGTCGAGATCTGCAGCACTTTTAAGTATAATGGCGTGACTGATGAGGCTATCAAGTTGAGGCTTTTCCCATTCTCACTGAGGGATAAGGCTAAAGACTGGTTACATTCTGAACCAGCTGGGTCCATCACTACGTGGCAAGATCTTGCGCAAAAGTTTCTGGTGAAGTTTTATCCAATGGCAAAGACTGCTGCTCTGAGGAGTGCTCTTACTCAGTTTGCGCAGCAACCTACAGAATCTATGTGCGAGGCTTGGGAACGCTACAAGGAAATGTTGAGAAAATGTCCACATCATGGAATGCCGGATTGGATGGTGATCACTGGTTTCTATAATGGTTTGGGGGCCCAATCTCGGCCCATGCTCGATGCAGCAGCTGGAGGAGCCTTATGGGCTAAAAGCTATACTGAGGCGTATAATCTTATAGAGACGATGGCTGCAAATGAGCATCAAAACCCAACTCAGAGGATGACGTCAGGCAAGGTCGCAGGTATTCTGGAAGTTGATGCAGCCACCGCTATTGCAGCCCAGCTCCAAGCGCTATCAATGAAGGTTGATTCTCTGGCTACGTATGGAGTTAATCAAATAGCTATGGTTTGTGAGCTTTGTGCAGGTTCTCATGCTACGGATCAGTGTTCTCTTGTCAACGAATCTGTTCAGTATGTGAATAATTATCAGCGACAACAGCAGCCTGTGCCAGCGACCTATCATCCTAATAACAGAAATCATCCAAATTTCAGCTGGGGGAATAATCAGAATGCTATTCAGCCACCATATCAGCAAGGAGTGAGTAAACAGTTTAACCCACCTGGATTCCAGCAACCACAGCAGTATGCTACAAGGCAATCATATCCTCAACAGGGAAGTGCAGCTGCACCTACTAGTGCTGATTTTGAGGAACTTAAGCTGTTGTGCAAGAGTCGGGCGGTTTCTATCAAGACCTTGGAAAATCAAATCGGTCAATTAGCCAATGCAGTGCTCAATCGTCAACCTGGCACTCTTCCCAGTGACACGGAAGTACCAGGCAGGAAGGAAGCTAAAGAGCAAGTCAAGGCTATTACCTTAAGGTCTGGAAAAGTAGCTGAGGCTGAAAAGGCAAAAGAAGTAGAAGCTGAAATTAGAGAAGAAGAATCTAAGCAAAAGGAGAAAGCGGCGGAACCAAGGAAGACTACTGTTGAACACACTCTGCCTGAGGCTAATACAGGGGAGAAACAGCTCTATCCTCCACCACCTTTTCCTAAGAGATTGCAGCAACAAAAGCTGGATAGACAGTTCGGGAAGTTTCTGGAGGTGTTCAAGAAACTTCACATCAATATACCTTTCGCTGAGGCTCTGGAACAAATGCCTAGTTATGCAAAGTTTATGAAGACTATTCTTTCAAGGAAGGTGAAACTGGATGACCTTGAAACCGTTGCGCTCACGGAAGAATGCAGCGCTGTTCTGCAGCAAAAGTTACCACCAAAACTGAAAGATCCAGGAAGCTTCACCATTCCTTGCACCATTGGCAATCTAACTTTTGACAAGTGCCTTTGTGATTTGGGAGCAAGCATTAATCTGATGCCGTTGTCGATCTTTAAAAAGCTGGATCTGCCTGATCCAAAACCCACATACATGTCGCTACAATTGGCGGACCGTTCCATTACTTACCCAAGGGGCATAGTTGAGGATGTGCTCGTCAAGGTGGATAAGCTCTTCTTTCCAGCAGATTTTGTTATTCTGGATTTTGAGGAAGATAAGAAGATTCCCATAATCTTGGGAAGGCCTTTCTTGGCTACTGGCCGTACCTTGATAGATGTGCAAAAAGGTGAACTTACTATGCGGGTCCAAGATCAGGATGTGACCTTCAATGTATTCAAGGCAATGAAATTCCCTACAGAAGATGAGGAGTGCTTAAAAGTGGATGTGATTGATACTGCGGTTACTTCGGAACTCGATCACATGCTAATGTCTGATGCATTGGAAAAGGCCTTATTGGGGGATTTTGATAGCGATGATGAAGATAGCAACGAGCAATTACAATATCTGAACGCTTCTCCATGGAAGCGAAAGCTGGACATACCATTTGAATCTCTTGGTACTTCTGACCTTAAGAATGCTGAAGGGAAGCTCAAACCATCAATAGAGGAAGCACCTACCTTGGAGCTCAAACCATTACCTGAACACTTGAGGTATGCTTTTTTAGGTGATTCATCTACGTTACCTGTTATTATTTCATCTGACCTTTCAGGTAGTGAGGAAGACAAGCTCTTAAGGATTTTGAGAGAATTCAAATCGGCTATAGGATGGACCATAGCAGACATCAAGGGGATAAGTCCTTCATATTGTATGCATAAAATTCTGCTAGAGGAAGGTAGTAAGCCAACTGTGAAACAGCAGCGAAGACTGAATCCCATCATGAAGGAGGTGGTGAAGAAAGAAATTCTGAAATGGCTAGATGCAGGCATCATTTATCCTATTTCTGACAGCTCGTGGGTGAGCCCCGTACAATGTGTACCTAAGAAGGGAGGTATCACTGTGGTCGCAAATCAAAAGAATGAGCTCATCCCTACTCGAACAGTTACAGGATGGAGAGTATGCATGGATTATAGAAAATTGAATAAAGCCACAAGGAAGGATCACTTCCCCCTTCCATTTATTGATCAAATGCTTGACAGATTAGCGGGTCATGAGTATTTTTGTCTTCTGGATGGTTATTCCGGGTATAATCAGATTTGTATTGCACCAGAGGATCAGGAAAAGACTACCTTCACTTGTCCATTTGGCACATTTGCTTTTCGCAGAGTTTCGTTTGGGTTATGTGGCGCCCCGGCCACTTTTCAGAGATGTATGATGGCTATATTCTCTGACATGATTGGAAATAACGTCGAAGTGTTCATGGATGACTTCTCCGTCTTTGGACACTCATATGATGAATGTTTGAATAATCTGCGTGCCGTACTCAAAAGATGCGTGGAAACTAATTTGGTGCTTAATTGGGAGAAATGTCATTTTATGGTGCGTGAAGGCATTATCCTTGGGCATAAGGTCTCTAGAAAGGGTCTGGAGGTGGACAAGGCCAAGGTGGGAGTCATTGAAAATCTTCCCCCACCTAATTCTATGAAAGGAATCCGTAGTTTTCTTGGTCATGCGGGTTTTTATCGGCGATTCATCAAGGACCTCTCAAAGATATCTAAGCCGTTGTGCAATTTGCTTGAGAAAGATGTGTCGTTCAAATTTAATGATGAATGTTTGGCAGCATTCGAGACTCTCAAGAAGAGTTTGACCACTGCACCAGTTATTACAGCACCAGATTGGACAGAACCGTTTGAGATGATGTGTGATGCGAGTGATTATGCGGTAGGTGCAGTTCTGGGACAGCGCAAGAAAAATCTCTTCCATGTGGTCTACTATGCGAGTAAGACTTTAAATGGTGCCCAATTGAACTACACCACTACTGAGAAGGAGCTTTTGGCTATAGTCTTTGACTTTGACAAATTTCAATCTTATCTGCTTGGTACGAAAGTAACAGTATTCACTGATCATGCAGCTATTCGCTATCTGGTTTCTAAGAAGGATTCGAAGCCGAGACTCATTCGTTGGGTGCTTTTACTTCAGGAATTTGAGTTAGAGATCAAAGATAGAAAAGGTACTGAGAATCAAGTAGCTGACCATCTCTCTAGGTTGGAGAATCCCGATTCTACTTCACAAGATAGGACGTTAATCAATGAATCTTTTCCGGATGAGCAGTTGTTTGCAATTCAGGAGGAAGAACCATGGTTTGTAGATATTGTAAACTATCTTGTCAGCAATATAATGCCTCTTAATTTGACATCCGCTCAAAAGAAGAAGTTTCTGCATGAGGTGAAGTGGTATATGTGGGATGAACCATATTTGTTTAGACAGGGAGCTGACCAGATCATCAAGAGATGTATCCCGTTCTGTGAGACGGAGGGGATATTACGAGACTGCCATTCCACGGTTTATGGTGGACACTATGGAGGTGAGAAGACGGCAGCTCGTATTCTGCAAGCAGGTTTTTTCTGGCCTACATTGTTCAAGGATGCTCATCAGTTTGTTTTAAGGTATGATCGTTGCCAAAGAGTGGGAAATTTGTCAAGGAAGGATGAGATGCCATTAAATGTGATGCTTGAAGTCGAGGTCTTTGATGTGTGGGGAATCGATTTCATGGGGCCTTTTATCGCATCTTGCAATAATCAGTACATCTTGCTGGCAGTCGATTATGTCTCAAAATGGGTCGAAGTTAAAGCTTTACCGACAAATGATGCAAAGGTAGTGCTAAATTTTCTTCATAAGCAAATTTTCACAAGGTTTGGAACACCTCGGGTAATCATAAGTGATGAAGGATCGCATTTTTGCAACCGTAAGTTCACTTCTATGATGCAGCGTTATAATGTGAATCATCGAGTAGCTACTGCCTATCATCCGCAAACAAATGGTCAAGCGGAAGTGTCTAACAGAGAGATAAAGCGTATTCTAGAGAAGGTTGTTTGTCCGTCAAGGAAGGATTGGTCTTTAAAGCTCGATGAAGCTGTTTGGGCTTACAGAACAACATACAAAACTCCACTTGGGATGTCACCGTTTCAGTTGGTGTACGGTAAGGGATGTCATCTACCGGCGGAGCTTGAGCATAAGGCCTACTGGGCATTGAAGAAATTGAACCTGGATTTAGATGCAGCTGGTAAGAAAAGAATGCTTCAGCTTAATGAACTTGATGAATTTCGACTTCAAGCGTACGAGAATAACAAAATATATAAGGAAAAGGTGAAGAGGTGGCACGATAGGAAGCTACATCCTAAGTTATTAGTGCCAGGGTAATAAGTTCTTTTATTCAACTCTCGGCTCCGACTTTTTCCTGGGAAGTTGAAATCAAGGTGGTCTGGACCTTTTATTGTCAAAACTGTGTTTCCACATGGAGCGATGGAAATTTTTGAGAATGATTCGGACCAAGCATTCAAGGTTAACGGTCAGCGGTTGAAGCACTACTATGGGGACATGGCAAACCGAGAGGTGGTTAGTGCCATTTTGTTGACTACTTGAGAAAGGTACGGAACGTCAAGCTAATGACGAAAAAGAAGCGCTGCGTGGGAGGCAACCCATGAATTGCTGTTACAGGAACCCTTAGAAGTTAATAACCTATCCAAAAATACAAAAAAATCAGAAAACAGGGGCTGAAAAAAAAAATTCCAGAGACCCTCTGCGCGCCCGCGCAGCTTGCTGCGCGCCCGCGCAGATATGCTGAGCGGCCGCGCAGGGGTCGAGTTCCAGAAATTTTTTTACAGTTCAGGGAAAAAAAAATAAACAAAAAACACAAAAACAGTTTTAGCCCATAAACCCACGAATTGTTCCCACTACCCCACCATTTTATCCCTTAATTCCCAAACCCTAATCTAATCCACACCCTATATATACATACACCTATCCTACATATCTCCCATAAAACTTCATACACTTAAACCCTCTCACAAACATCAAAAATCAGTTCTTACACACTTTTATTCATGAATCAATGGCACCCAAGAGAGCACGCACTATTGACAGCAGCAGCACAGTTCCTACTGCTGATTCATCGAGGGGTACTGCTGCAAGGCCTCGGTTAACTGACAGAGCTGCGGAGGAAGAGTACACTAGGCTGTTGGGGAAGCCGATTCTGAAGGAGAGGGGGTTTTTACCATCAGGGAGGGATGGTGAGTTGTTGCCCATGATTGTAGAGAAGGGGTGGATAGCTTTTTGTGAGTCACCCGAAGCAGTACCGATGAGCGTTGTTCGCGAGTTCTACGCGAACACGAAGGCTGAAAAGAATGGGTTTTCTGTAGTCCGTGGGCTGACGGTTGATTATCATCCTGCGGCGATTCGCCGTGTGATTGGACAGCGAGAGAGGAAGCCCGAGGAGGAGAACTGGAATGAAAAGACTGCTGAGGATTTTGACTTAGATTTGATTTGTGTGACTCTCTGTCGACCGGGCACAGTTTGGAACCGCAGTCCAGCCAATAATGAGTATCGTCACTTTCCGGCGATCGCCATGAACAGGTATGCCCGTGCATGGAATGCATTTATATGTGCTAATATTTTGCCTTCTTCACATGCACACGAGGTCACAGTTGAGAGAGCACAGCTGTTGTGGGGAATTCTGAATGAGGAATACTATGTGGACCTTGGTGAGTTTATCTACCAAGGAATTCTGAAGTTTTTGAGGGGAGCAAAGCATATGAACATCCCTTATGCATCCACGGTTACGAAGCTATGCCGAGCAGTGGGAGTGAACTGGCCGGCTCATGAGCAGTTGCAGTTGCCAGCAGCTCCGATAGATTCTGGCACTCTGAATGGGATGCAGGAGTGGACCGGTGGTGAGCCTGAGGAGCATGGGCTGGGTTATCGTCTTCCAGGAGGGCGTCCAGCACGAGGTGCTACTATGGCTAGGCCAGGGCGTGGTGAGGCTGGTTCTTCGAGAGCTCAGGAGGGTGCTGGGATGGGTGATGCCCAGTATAGGAGGCTTTCACGGCGGATGGATGTCATGTATGAGACGCAGAGCAGGTTTGCTCAGGAGCTCACCCTTGCGTTAGGGACTGCTTTTCGAGGCCTTGGAGCTGATATCCACTGGCCAGTTTTTGGTGAGGACTCTGCATACCCACCGCCTGATACTCCACCCACTGAGGGTGATGATGATGATGACTCCGAGTAGGTATACCCTGTGTTCCTTTCTACTACTTTCACTGAGGACAGTGAAGATTTTTAGTTTGGGGGTGGTAGTTAAGGAATATTGTGTGTGTGTCATTTAGTTGCATATTCATGATAGTTTAGTTCATATAGTTGCATAATTTATGCCATTTAGTTTTTTTTATGAATGTCATGTAGCTCATGCATTTACCATGATCCCTTTTACAATAAGTTATCGACTGAATTGTGATATTGATGCGAGTGTAGTGATAGCATTAAAGTGATATTAAGTTGTGTAGGTTGATATGCATGCTAGAAATAATTGTAAGTCCACTAAGTCTTAAAGAGTGCGTAAGGGCTAGATTGTTGTTATGATTTGGTTGTTTTCAAGGTCAATCTACTTATTATGCTTAGAATTCGATTATAGGTTCTTAGTGATAAAGACATGAAAAAAGAAAAAAATTTGGAGAAAAAAGTATGGAAGTTGTTTCTAGTTGTGGTTAGGCGTCAAATGGCTAGTAGCCGGCTCGCATATGTTGCGAGTAGTCTAGGGTTGAGCAAGATGGAGCGAAACGCACATGCTCAGAAGTTAAAAATATATATATATATATATATATATATATATATATTTTTTGCATAATTGATCAAGAGTGGGCTCTTTGGTATTCGAGTTATTAAGTTCTTAGGGGACTTTGTGCCTAGTGACCTAAGGCTTTTAGAGTCTGGGATCCGCTAACCTAACGCTCGTTACATGGATACCATTGTATAAGTCTTTTGTGGACCTCACTCATTGCACGGTCAAATAAGCATTTGAGTTGTAAATAAAAAGCACAATTCTGTAGTAAGCTCCAGAGTTCTTGTAGTGTTGTATATCACTTTGTGCCTAGAATTTTTATTCTTTGTATAATCGTAGGATTGCCTTGAGGATAGTCTAGTCATAGTAATTGGTCTAGTTCCGAAGCATATCTGTTAAGCATTTGCACACACCACGTTTCTGGCTGTATGTCTGTTTGCATGAGTTTATTGATCTTTAGTTGTCTAACTGCATTCGTTGAGATGTGACAATTTGGTTGGTTAATAGTAGTAAGGGGGATTGTTGCATTTTCATATAGATTGCATTCATGCATATTTTTATTTGTTTTTGAGTCTGTGACGCTTGAGGACAAGCATCGATTTAAGTTTGGGGGTGTGATAAGTGGCATTTTATACCACTTAGAACGTCTTAAAATGGCTTAAATTGGTGTCTTGAAATCAAGTATTTTGTGTATTTGATGCGTTTTTCTAGTGTTTATGCATTTCAGGGTATTAGTTGCATTTCGGGGGAGGAATCATCAAGAATAAGCCTTGGCATGTGTTCACCATTGCGAGAGGAAAGGAATGGGCAGATTACGGCGAAGAAACGGAGCAAACCTGGATTTTTTCCAGTAGAGGCCTGCGCGCCCGCGCAGCAATGCTGAGCGGCCGCGCAGCAACCTGCGCGCCCGCGCAGCTATGCTGAGCGGCCGCGCAGGGTCGGGGGAAAAGATAAATTATTTTAGACTTCTACTTCTGTTTGGCTTCCAACTTCTATGTAATCTGAGTTTTATGGGACTATTATATAGGTAGATTTGAGACGTTTTCACAGAGAGTATTAAGGGGATTATGTTTTAGATTGTGTTTAACGCAAGAAGCGAATGAGATAAGGAAGAAGACCGATTTAGCACACCGCAACGAAGAGGAAGCATATTTTCTTGTGATTCTTGTTTCGTTATAACGTTGGATGCTAGTTTTCTTGCTTTGACTTATTTACTCTTGTGACGTACTCTGTTTTAATATAATTAGTTTATTTATTATTTTCTTGTGTTTGTTTGTCATGATTTCATATGAACCCATGATGGTGATAAGTTCTATTATGGGCTAATCGTGATCATGGGGTTGCAACGGATTTATTATGGAATTCTTTAGTTAATTATTTAATACTTTAGTGTGTGAAGATTGCATGATATCTAGTATTGGTTGTGCGTATTCGTCTTATGTGCGTCGCGAACATATAAGATAGGGTGTTAATCTCTTGTGAAGCGACGGTGGATCTTGAGATTTAGAACTTGCCATGCTAGCATAGGTTCATGTACGTTGAGCATGATTAATGGGTAACTCTAACAGTTTTATTTACCCTATATAATCAAAAGGGATAACTTGTGCTTAAATCGTTGTGTTGTCAATTTCTGTAGACATATATAGGAACTCAACATAATTGATGACTATTCAACTTCTATCTTAATTGTGGATGCTTGGTAGAATGGTATTAGTACAATGAAAGTTGGCTTTTATCCGTTTCGTGTTATTCGATTAATATCATCACTGTCACATGCTAAAGGTAATAACAATGGCTATAGAAGGAAGTAATAATGAAGTTGTGATCTCATGAGTATTTTATTATTGATAAATTGAAGTGTTAGTTAAGTGGTTAATTAAGTAGTTAATTATAGTTAATATTTAATCAACAATCTTAAGTGTTATTATCTTAACATTGAGAAGTAATCATACATTGGTGAGTGAGTTTAATTAGACAATAATTTAGTCTGAGTCTCTGAGGGAACGAACTAGAAAGTATTCTATATTACTTGCGAACGCGTATACTTGCGTGAATATTAGTGCATGTTTTCGCCCTAACAAGTTTTTGGCGCCGCTGCCGGGGACTCGGCGTATTTGTTTAGTTACTTACTCTTTTCGGTTGTGTTTCAGGTACTTTAGCAAGCGTTTATGCAAACTCGTTCTCGTGCTCGCAAGAGGACTTTAGATACAGCTGAGGAGACAGACGAAGTTCTTGATATTCCGGAGAAGTTAGATTTTGAGGATTCGGATTCAGGAACTGAGCAGAAAGAACCAGTAAACATGGGAGATCGTATTGTTCAAGCTGATCCAGCTCTTATGGATTTTTCTCGGCCTAAAATCGATGACATTCAGTCAAGCATCCTTCATCCGGCTATTCAAGCTAACACCTTTGAAATCAAGCCGGGCACTATTCAGATGGTGCAGAATTCTGTTTCTTTTGGAGGAGCGGCAATTGAAGACCCCAACATGTACATAAGGAATTTTGTCGAGATCTGCAGCACTTTTAAGTATAATGGCGTGACTGATGAGGCTATCAAGTTGAGGCTTTTCCCATTCTCACTGAGGGATAAGGCTAAAGACTGGTTACATTCTGAACCAGCTGGGTCCATCACTACGTGGCAAGATCTTGCGCAAAAGTTTCTGGTGAAGTTTTATCCAATGGCAAAGATTGCTGCTATGAGGAGTGCTCTTACTCAGTTTGCGCAGCAACCTACAGAATCTATGTGCGAGGCTTGGGAACGCTACAAGGAAATGTTGAGAAAATGTCCACATCATGGAATGCCGGATTGGATGGTGATCACTGGTTTCTATAATGGTTTGGGGGCCCAATCTCGGCCCATGCTCGATGCAGCAGCTGGAGGAGCCTTATGGGCTAAAAGCTATACTGAGGCGTATAATCTTATAGAGACGATGGCTGCAAATGAGCATCAAAACCCAACTCAGAGGATGACGTCAGGCAAGGTCGCAGGTATTCTGGAAGTTGATGCAGCCACCGCTATTGCAGCCCAGCTCCAAGCGCTATCAATGAAGGTTGATTCTCTGGCTACGTATGGAGTTAATCAAATAGCTATGGTTTGTGAGCTTTGTGCAGGTTCTCATGCTACGGATCAGTGTTCTCTTGTCAACGAATCTGTTCAGTATGTGAATAATATCAGCGACAACAGCAGCCTGTGCCAGCGACCTATCATCCTAATAACAGAAATCATCCAAATTTCAGCTGGGGGAATAATCAGAATGCTATTCAGCCACCATATCAGCAAGGAGTGAGTAAACAGTTTAACCCACCTGGATTCCAGCAACCACAGCAGTATGCTACAAGGAAATCATATCCTCAACAGGGAAGTGCAGCTGCACCTACTAGTGCTGATTTTGAGGAACTTAAGCTGTTGTGCAAGAGTCGGGCGGTTTCTATCAAGACCTTGGAAAATCAAATCGGTCAATTAGCCAATGCAGTGCTCAATCGTCAACCTGGCACTCTTCCCAGTGACACGGAAGTACCAGGTAGGAAGGAAGCTAAAGAGCAAGTCAAGGCTATTACCTTAAGGTCTGGAAAAGTAGCTGAGGCTGAAAAGGCAAAAGAAGTAGAAGCTGAAATTAGAGAAGAAGAATCTAAGCAAAAGGAGAAAGCGGCGGAACCAAGGAAGACTACTGTTGAACACACTCTGCCTGAGGCTAATACAGGTGAGAAACAGCTCTATCATCCACCACCTTTTCCTAAGAGATTGCAGCAACAAAAGCTGGATAGACAGTTCGGGAAGTTTCTGGAGGTGTTCAAGAAACTTCACATCAATATACCTTTCACTGAGGCTCTGGAACAAATGCCTAGTTATGCGAAGTTTATGAAGACTATTCTTTCAAGGAAGGTGAAACTGGATGACCTTGAAACCGTTGCGCTCAGGAAGAATGCAGCGCTGTTCTGCAGCAAAAGTTACCACCAAAACTGAAAGATCCAGGAAGCTTCACCATTCCTTGCACCATTGGCAATCTAACTTTTGACAAGTGCCTTTGTGATTTGGGAGCAAGCATTAATCTAATGCCGTTGTCGATCTTTAAAAAGCTGGATCTGCCTGATCCAAAACCCACATACATGTCGCTACAATTGGCGGACCGTTCCATTACTTACCCAAGGGGCATAGTTGAGGATGTGCTCGTCAAGGTGGATAAGCTCTTCTTTCCAGCAGATTTTGTTATTCTGGATTTTGAGGAAGATAAGAAGATTCCCATAATCTTGGGAAGGCCTTTCTTGGCTACTGGCCGTACCTTGATAGATGTGCAAAAAGGTGAACTTACTATGCGGGTCCAAGATCAGGATGTGACCTTCAATGTATTCAAGGCAATGAAATTCCCTACAGAAGATGAGGAGTGCTTAAAAGTGGATGTGATTGATACTGCGGTTACTTCGGAACTCGATCACATGCTAATGTCTGATGCATTGGAAAAGGCCTTATTGGGGGATTTTGACAGCGATGATGAAGATAGCAACGAGCAATTACAATATCTGAACGCTTCTCCATGGAAGCGAAAGCTGGACATACCATTTGAATCTCTTGGTACTTCTCCCCTTAAGAATGCTGAAGGGAAGCTCAAACCATCAATAGAGGAAGCACCTACCTTGGAGCTCAAACCATTACCTGAACACTTGAGGTATGTTTTTTTAGGTGATTCATCTACGTTACCTGTTATTATTTCATCTGACCTTTCAGGTAGTGAGGAAGACAAGCTCTTAAGGATTTTGAGAGAATTCAAATCGGCTATAGGATGGACCATAGCAGACATCAAGGGGATAAGTCCTTCATATTGTATGCATAAAATTCTGCTAGAGGAAGGTAGTAAGCCAATTGTGGAACAGCAGCGAAGACTGAATCCCATCATGAAGGAGGTGGTGAAGAAAGAAATTCTGAAATGGCTAGATGCAGGCATCATTTATCCTATTTCTGACAGCTCGTGGGTGAGCCCCGTACAATGTGTACCTAAGAAGGGAGGTATCACTGTGGTCGCAAATGAAAAGAATGAGCTCATCCCTACTCGAACAGTTACAGGATGGAGAGTATGCATGGATTATAGAAAATTGAACAAAGCCACAAGGAAGGATCACTTCCCCCTTCCATTTATTGATCAAATGCTCGACAGATTAGCGGGTCATGAGTATTTTTGTCTTCTGGATGGTTATTCCGGGTATAATCAGATTTGTATTGCACCAGAGGATCAGGAAAAGACTACCTTCACTTGTCCATTTGGCACATTTGCTTTTCGCAGAGTTTCGTTTGGGTTATGTGGCGCCCCGGCCACTTTTCAGAGATGTATGATGGCTATATTCTCTGACATGATTGGAAATAACGTCGAAGTATTCATGGATGACTTCTCCGTCTTTGGACACTCATATGATGAATGTTTGAATAATCTGCGCGCCGTACTCAAAAGATACGTGGAAACTAATTTGGTGCTTAATTGGGAGAAATGTCATTTTATGGTGCGTGAAGGCATTATCCTTGGGCATAAGGTCTCTAGCAAGGGTCTGGAGGTGGACAAGGCCAAGGTGGGAGTCATTGAAAATCTTCCCCCACCTAATTCTGTGAAAGGAATCCGTAGTTTTCTTGGTCATGCGGGTTTTTATCGGCGATTCATCAAGGACCTCTCAAAGATATCTAAGCCGTTGTGCAATTTGCTTGAGAAAGATGTGTCGTTCAAATTTGATGATGAATGTTTGGCAGCATTCGAGACTCTCAAGAAGAGTTTGACCACTGCACCAGTTATTACAGCACCAGATTGGACAGAACCGTTTGAGATGATGTGTGATGCGAGTGATTATGCGGTAGGTGCAGTTCTGGGATAGCGCAAGAAAAATCTCTTCCATGTGGTCTACTATGCGAGTAAGACTTTAAATGGTGCCCAATTGAACTACACCACTACTGAGAAGGAGCTTTTGGCTATAGTCTTTGACTTTGAGAAATTTCAATCTTATCTGCTTGGTACGAAAGTAACAGTATTCACTGATCATGCAGCTATTCGCTATCTGGTTTCTAAGAAGGATTCGAAGCCGAGACTTATTCGTTGGGTGCTTTTACTTCAGGAATTTGAGTTAGAGATCAAAGATAGAAAAGGTACTGAGAATCAAGTAGCTGACCATCTCTCTAGGTTGGAGAATCCCGTTTCTACTTCACAAGATAGGACGTTAATCAATGAATCTTTTCCGGATGAGCAGTTGTTTGCAATTCAGGAGGAAGAACCATGGTTTGCAGATATTGTAAACTATCTTGTCAGTAATATAATGCCTCTTAATTTGACATCCGCTCAAAAGAAGAAGTTTCTGCATGAGGTGAAGTGGTATATGTGGGATGAACCATATTTGTTTAGACAGGGAGCTGACCAGATCATCAAGAGATGTATCCCGTTCTGTGAGACGGAGGGGATATTACGAGACTGCCATTCCACGGTTTATGGTGGACACTATGGAGGTGAGAAGACGGCAGCTCGTATTCTGCAAGCAGGTTTTTTCTGGCCTACTTTGTTCAAGGATGCTCATCAGTTTGTTTTAAGGTGTGATCATTGCCAAAGAGTGGGAAATTTGTCAAGGAAGGATGAGATGCCATTAAATGTGATGCTTGAAGTCGAGGTCTTTGATGTGTGGGGAATCGATTTCATGGGGCCTTTTATCGCGTCTTGCAATAATCAGTACATCTTGCTGGCAGTCGATTATGTCTCAAAATGGGTCGAAGTTAAAGCTTTACCGACAAATGATGCAAAGGTAGTGCTAAATTTTCTTCATAAGCAAATTTTCACAAGGTTTGGAACACCTCGGGTAATCATAAGTGATGAAGGATCGCATTTTTACAACCGTAAGTTCACTTCTATGATGCAGCGTTATAATGTGAATCATCGAGTAGCTACTGCCTATCATCCGTAAACAAATGGTCAAGCGGAAGTGTTTAACAGAGAGATAAAGTGTATTCTAGAGAAGGTTGTTTGTCCGTCAAGGAAGGATTGGTCTTTAAAGCTCGATGAAGCTGTTTGGGCTTACAGAACAACATACAAAACTCCACTTGGGATGTCACCGTTTCAGTTGGTGTATGGTAAGGGATGTCATCTACCGGCGGAGCTTGAGCATAAGGCCTACTGGGCATTGAAGAAATTGAACCTGGATTTAGATGCAGCTGGTAAGAAAAGAATGCTTCAGCTTAATGAACTTGATGAATTTCGACTTCAAGCGTACGAGAATAACAAAATGTATAAGGAAAAGGTGAAGAGGTGGCACGATAGGAAGCTACATCCTAAGTTATTAGTGCCAGGGCAACAAGTTCTTTTATTCAACTCTCGGCTCCGACTTTTTCCTGGGAAGTTGAAATTAAGGTGGTCTGGACCTTTTATTGTCAAAACTGTGTTTTCACATGGAGCGGTGGAAATTTTTGAGAATGATTCGGACCAAGCATTCAAGGTTAACGGTCAGCGGTTGAAGCACTACTATGGGGACATGGCAAACCGAGAGGTGGTTAGTGCCATTTTGTTGACTACTTGAGAAAGGTACGGAACGTCAAGCTAATGACGAAAAAGAAGCGCTGCGTGGGAGGCAACCCATGAATTGCTGTTACAGGAACCCTTAGAAGTTAATAACCTATCCAAAAATACAAAAAAATCAGAAAACAGGGGCTGAAAAAAAAAAATTCCAGAGACCCTCTGCGCGCCCGCGCAGCTATGCTGAGCGGCCGCGCAGCTTGCTGCGCGCCCGCGCAGATATGCTGAGCGGCCGCGCAGGGGTCGAGTTCCAGAAATTTTTTACAGTTCAGGGAAAAAAAAAACAAACAAAAAACACAAAAACAGTTTTAGCCCATAAACCCACGAATTGTTCCCACTACCCCACCATTTTATCCCTTAATTCCCAAACCCTAATCTAATCCACACCCTATATATACATACACCTATCCTACATATCTCCCACAAAACTTCATACACTTAAACCCTCTCACAAACATCAAAAATCAGTTCTTACACACTTTTATTCACGAATCAATGGCACCCAAGAGAGCACGCACTATTGACAGCAGCAGCACAGTTCCTACTGCTGATTCATCGAGGGGTACTGCTGCAAGGCCTCGGTTAACTGACAGAGCTGCGGAGGAGGAGGAGTACACTAGGCTGTTGGGGAAGCCGATTCTGAAGGAGAGGGGGTTTTTACCATCAGGGAGGGATGGTGAGTTGTTGCCCATGATTGCAGAGAAGGGGTGGATAGCTTTTTGTGAGTCACCCGAAGCAGTACCGATGAGCGTTGTTCGCGAGTTCTACGCGAACGCAAAGGCTGAAAAGAATGGGTTTTCTGTAGTCCGTGGGCTGACGGTTGATTATCATCCTGCTGCGATTCGCCGTGTGATTGGACAGCGAGAGAGGAAGCCCGAGGAGGAGAACTGGAATGAAAAGACTGCTGAGGATTTTGACTTAGATTTGATTTGTGTGACTCTCTGTCGACCGGGCACAGTTTGGAACCGCAGTCCAGCCAATAATGAGTATCGTCACTTTCCGGTGATCGCCATGAACAGGTATGCCCGTGCATGGAATGCATTTATATGTGCTAATATTTTGCCTTCTTCACATGCACACGAGGTCACAGTTGAGAGAGCACAGCTGTTGTGGGGAATTCTGAATGAGGAATACTATGTGGACCTTGGTGAGTTTATCTACCAAGGAATTCTGAAGTTTTTGAGGGGAGCAAAGCATATGAACATCCCTTATGCATCCACGGTTACGAAGCTATGCCGAGCAGTGGGAGTGAACTGGCCGGCTCATGAGCAGTTGCAGTTGCCAGCAGCTCCGATAGATTCTGGCACTCTGAATGGGATGCAGGAGTGGACCGGTGGTGAGCCTGAGGAGCATGGGCTGGGTTATCGTCTTCCAGGAGGGCGTCCAGCACGAGGTGCTACTATGGCTAGGCCAGGGCGTGGTGAGGCTGGTTCTTCGAGAGCTCAGGAGGGTGCTGGGATGGGTGATGCCCAGTATAGGAGGCTTTCACGGCGGATGGATGTCATGTATGAGACGCAGAGCAGGTTTGCTCAGGAGCTCACCCTTGCGTTAGGGACTGCTTTTCGAGGCCTTGGAGCTGATATCCAGTGGCCAGTTTTTGGTGAGGACTCTGCATACCCACCGCCTGATACTCCACCCACTGAGGGTGATGATGATGATGACTCCGAGTAGGTATACCCTGTGTTCCTTTCTACTACTTTCACTGAGGACAGTGAAGATTTTTAGTTTGGGGGTGGTAGTTAAGGAATATTGTGTGTGTGTCATTTAGTTGCATATTCATGATAGTTTAGTTCATATAGTTGCATAATTTATGCCATTTAGTTTTTTTTATGAATGTCATGTAGCTCATGCATTTACCATGATCCCTTTTGCAATAAGTTATCGACTGAATTGTGATATTGATGCGAGTGTAGTGATAGCATTAAAGTGATATTAAGTTGTGTAGGTTGATATGCATGCTAGAAACAATTATAAGTCCACTAAGTCTTAAAGAGTGCGTAAGGGCTAGATTGTTGTTATGATTTGGTTGTTTTCAAGGTCAATCTACTTATTATGCTTAGAATTCGATTATAGGTTCTTAGTGATAAAGACATGAAAAAAGAAAAAATTTTGGAGAAAAAAGTATGGAAGTTGTTGCTAGTTGTGGCTAGGCGTCAAATGGCTAGTAGCCGGCTCGCATATGTTGCGAGTAGTCTAGGGTTGAGCAAGATGGAGCGAAACGCACTTGCTCAGAAGTTAAAAATATATATATATATATATATATATATATATATATATATTGCATAATTGATCAAGAGTGGGCTCTTTGGTATTCGAGTTATTAAGTTCTTAGGGGACTTTGTGCCTAGTGACCTAAGGCTTTTAGAGTCTGGGATCCGCTAACCTAACGCTCGTTACATGGATACCATTGTATAAGTCTTTTGTGGACCTCACTCATTGCACGGTCAAATAAGCATTTGAGTTGTAAATAAAAAGCACAATTCCGTAGTAAGCTCCAGAGTTCTTGTAGTGTTGTATATCACTTTGTGCCTAGAATTTTTATTCTTTGTATAATCGTAGGATTGCCTTGAGGATAGTCTAGTCATAGTAATTGGTCTAGTTCCGAAGCATATCTGTTAAGCATTTGCACACACCACGTTTCTGGCTGTATGTCTGTTTGCATGAGTTTATTGATCTTTAGTTGTCTAACTGCATTCGTTGAGATGTGACAATTTGGTTGGTTAATTGTAGTAAGGGGGATCGTTGCATTTTCATATAGATTGCATTCATGCATATTTTTATTTGTTTTTGAGTCTGTGACGCTTGAGGACAAGCATCGATTTAAGTTTGGGGGTGTGATAAGTGGCATTTTATACCACTTAGAACGTCTTAAAATGGCTTAAATTGGTGTCTTGAAATCAAGTATTTTGTGTATTTGATGCGTTTTTCTAGTGTTTATGCATTTCAGGGTATTAGTTGCATTTCGGGGGAGGAATCATCAAGAATAAGGCTTGGCATGTGTTCACCATTGCGAGAGGAAAGGAACTGCCCCAGATTACGGCGAAGAAACGGAGCAAACCTGGATTTTTTCCAGTAGAGGCCTGCGCGCCCGCGCAGCAATGCTGAGCGGCCGCGCAGCAACCTGCGCGCCCGCGCAGCTATGCTGAGCGGCCGCGTAGGGTCGGGGGAAAAGATAAATTATTTTAGACTTCTACTTCTGTTTGGCTTCCAACTTCTATGTAATCTGAGTTTTATGGGACTATTATATAGGTAGATTTGAGACGTTTTCACAGAGAGTATTAAGGGGATTATGTTTTAGATTGTGTTTTACGCAAGAAGCGAATGAGATAAGGAAGAAGACCGATTTAGCACACCGCAACGAAGAGGAAGCATATTTTCTTGTGATTCTTGTTTCGTTGTAACGTTGGATGCTAGTTTTCTTGCTTTGACTTATTTACTCTTGTGACGTACTCTGTTTTAATATAATTAGTTTATTTATTATTTTCTTGTGTTTGTTTGTCATGATTTCATATGAACCCATGATGGCGATAAGTTCTATTATGGGCTAATCGTGATCATGGGGTTGCAACGGATTTATTATGGAATTCTTTAGTTAATTGTTTAATACTTTAGTGTGTGAAGATTGCATGATATCTAGTATTGGTTGTGCGTATTCGTCTTATGTGCGTCGCGAACATATAAGATAGGGTGTTAATCTCTTGTGAAGCGACGGTGGATCTTGAGATTTAGAACTTGCCATGCTAGCATAGGTTCATGTACGTTGAGCATGATTAATGGGTAACTCTAACAGTTTTATTTGCCCTATGTAATCAAAAGGGATAACTTGTGCTTAAATCGTTGTGTTGTCAATTTCTGTAGACATATAGGAACTCAACATAATTGATGACTATTCAACTTCTATCTTAATTGTGGATGCTTGGTAGAATGGTATTAGTACAATGAAAGTTGGCTTTTATCAGTTTCGTGTTATTCGATTAATATCATCACTGTCACATGCTAAAGGTAATAACAATGGCTATAGAAGGAAGTAATAATGAAGTTGTGATCTCATGAGTGTTTTATTATTGATAAATTGAAGTGTTAGTTAAGTGGTTAATTAAGTAGTTAATTATAGTTAATATTTAATCAACAATCTTAAGTGTTATTATCTTAACATTGAGAAGTAATCATACATTGGTGAGTGAGTTTAATTAGACAATAATTTAGTCTGAGTCTCTGAGGGAACGAACTAGAAAGTATTCTATATTACTTGCGAACGCGTATACTTGCGTGAATATTAGTGCGTGTTTTCGCCCTAACAATAATATGAGAAATATATGGATGATGAACCATATTACAACTACATATAATCATAGGTTGTATCATTATATCATATTTTGGTATTTGAACAATTATAGAATACTAGTTTAAAAGCCGTGCGATTCATAAATTATTTTAAATATTATAAATATTTTTTAAAAATAAATTGAATTAAAAATTTAAAAATATAATATTTGTTCATATATCTTATTATTTTATTTTATATCGGATCAAAGTAAACATTATTTTGTTTGAGTTAGTCTAGTTTTGCTTCTTCTTCAATTAATTGTAAAATACTCTTTTAGTATAGATAAATGCATATCTTATATTATTTTGATTTAGTACGACGGTATCATACAAACTAACGAATACTCTCTAATTTCGTTCAAATAAAATATTTTGGATAAAATAGATATAGAAGAAACCCCGTAATAGTATAAGCATGTTATATCAACCAAATCCAAGTGATTATATATATTTAGGTTGTTTCTAATTTTATTTTATTCCAGTGTGAAATATTATTTTATTTTAATCCGGTTAAAAATATTATTTTAGTTTAACCCGAATGAGTAGTATATATTATTTCGTTTTAGGTTTTAGCCCGATTTCATTATGTTGACCAATGAATTACCTTTCAATTATAAGGTAATTGAGAAAATAACGTGTTTTAGTTAACCCGCTTCTCAAAGGCGAGGTTCTGAAAGAAAGCGAAGCAATTGGTTTATATTTTAATTAGAATTTAAAATAGATTTAAAATAATAGGTTCCAAAAATAATGAAGGACGGAAAATTAATTAAAATAATATGAATAATTAAATAAGGGTAACTAAATAATTAAAATCAACATGATTAAACAAAAATCGGGTTAAAAATCGGGAATAATCGGATTAATCAGTCAAAAATCGGGCTCATTGGTAAAGATTTGAAAAAATATTTAGAAAAATAAAAAAAATAAAAAAATATATAAATTTATAAAATATTTAAGAAAAATAAAAAACTCATATACATATTTAATATTTTAAGTGATTAAATATTAATTTTTTTAATTTTTCATCCCAAATTAATCTCAATTCAAAAGTTAGATCTTAAAAATTATATTTATTTTAATAATATTTTATATTTTAAATTTATTTATATATATTTTTATAATAGTCAAATAATTATATGTATATAAATAAAAATAATGATAAATTAGTTCCAATTAATGACCGTATTAAGCACATTAGAGTTAATCCCAGATCACATGATTAGAGCATTTTCAAGAGACTCTTAGCTCACTCTTTAAAAATAATATAAAAAATTAGGTACGTAGGTTCATCTCCAATAATAATTTTTAAACTCACTCTTTATTTACTATTTTATAATTTAAAGTACACTAAGGACAAAAGAAGAAGAGGGAGAGAGAAAGAAAGTGGAGATATTATTTTAATATAAAATGTAAGTTAAAAGTTAGGTAAAAAAATTTGGAATTGAGGAGAGAGAAGATACTTTTAAGCTTTTAAAGAGCCTCTAAGAGCCATTGGGTTAAAATAGAGATAACTATTGCTATAATTTGAAACCAAAAATTAATTTTTGATGCTAAAATAAAAGTTGAACTCCAATGTTAGTTTCATAACTAGTTTCAAATTTATATAAATTTTTTAACTTCTACTTAATTTAATATTGTTTTGATAATTTAAGATGTACAAGACAATAATTATTTAACTTTTCCCCTTCATTTATAATATATGATGTGGCAATGATGAATATATGCATCCTTAGTTTCAAATATGAAATCAATGATGCATATATGCATATTTGAATCTAAGAATAACATCCTTAAATTTTCTCTTATTTCTGCCTCCTCAAACCCTAAAAAGAACTCTCTCAGCTCTCTTTTTTCTAGCCGCCGTTCGGGGCTTCCGTCAGTTTTCACCGGTGGAAAGCCCCAAATCATCTATTTTCCTTGCTTTGTTCGTGTTTTTTAATAATACTCCTCCCCGGTTAAGGATTTTTATCGTTCAATATTGTATTTTTGTTTGATAAAATCTTTGTTGGGTGAGATTTGTTCCCAATTTATTTGAGTTTTGTTTATTGAGCTTGGTGTGTTTTTTGGTGTGTTTTGGTGTGATTCGATGTCCAGGACGTTAGATCTGCTGGATTTTCAGAGGTTTAATTCAGTGAGATTGCAATTACGATCGATATCTCAAACTGGTTTTGGTGAAGCGATACATGTGTATATATCAATTTCAACAAATCGGTTGATTGTGTCTTCATAAAGACTAGATTAATCAGCGATATGATCTATTTTATGTTTGTTCGACTCGATTGTTCTTGTAGATGCCGTATGGCTTTTCATTATTGAATTAATTCTGATTTTTTTTCAAAAAGAATAACATCCTTTTAGAGTCGAGTATTTGTACATTTGGTGCAATAATATAGTAATAGCACCAAAAATAGCATTACATTGACTTGCTTTAAGAATTTCTTGGAATTTAAATTTTAACATCATTCTCTATTTTTAAACTTAAGAATTCATATAAAGAGTTTATCAGAGATGATATCCTTATGCCTCCCCTTTTAAGTCCCATTTACGAAGGCCGTGAGATGTTCGAGACTGGGATGATAAAGTGCGAAACATATGCCGAAGTTGTGTCAAACCATAGACATATTTGGTATATATGCCAATATATACTCTATAGCAATATTTCAGTTAATTAAATTTATAGTAAATTTGTTGTTTTAATTTTTTTTTTGTTTGCTGCATATCGCATATGGATATGGAATTTATTTACTCTTTCATTACACCTTATTCTGGTCTAATTCTAAATGTGGCTCAAGGGTAAATTAAACCTTGAGTTGACATGTGTCTGAGAATTCAACTTCTTCCTTCGGTATTTGCAATTTCTTGTCACATTAAAGTTAAAAATGTTCATCCAAAAAAGATTTTCAATCTTGTCAATTTTGCATTAACCGTAAATAGAATTTTATAAGAAAACTAAAGGAACTTGAATACAGAAAAGAAAATCATTTCAATACAAACCAACAGAAAGTATATATAATTGTAAATTTTACACTTTATAGCATAGGAGCAGATGCTTACATTCAAATTCAAAAAGGAATGCTAACATAACAGAAGAAAATTTTAATGGGTATTATGCTTTGTGTTGTGCTTCACAAAGAGCATTGTAAGTTGGCCAAGGACAGGGAAATTGATCTCGCTTAAATCAGGAGCAGGAGCAGCCTCTGCTTTGACCTTGTCAGCAATATTGTTATCCTCTTCCGGTGATGCATTATCTTGTTTATGTCTGGAGTATCCTCCTGCCCAATTACCATTAATCTTGCTTTCTCGAGAACCTTGGGTACCCAGTCCTCTGGCTTGACCATTCTTGGTAAAATTGTCAGATTTTGCTTCCTTGAGAGGCGCCGCTGGAGCACTCGTCAAAGTCGATTTTTCGGACTTGTGCTGCTTCTCAAGGGCCTTCTGCTCCTCATATTCTTTCAAAGTCTTCAAAGTCATATCTAATTTCTTGCTCTCGGCTTCTCTAGCAAGCCATCGTTGTTGGTTAGCAAGTCATCGTTCTTTACGTTCGGCTTCTCTAGCAAGCCAGTCTTCCTTTGGGAGAGCCACATGAGTAGGTTGTACATTACGCTGATGATGACCATTATTGTTAAAATACCTCTGGCCATTCACAGCATTACCTCCATGGCCAGGAGTTATCTTCTTGTTCTGGGCCTCGGCTTTCTTCTTTTTAGCGGCAAGCTTCTTCTGTTGGAGTTTCTTGTTTTGAGCGTCAATCTTCTTCTGTTGAGCAACAGTCTTCTTGTGTTCCTCCACAACCTTCTTAACCTCAGCAGTCTTGACAGCAACGATGGTGGAAGCCTCGCGATCTTCCTCGACGCCCAAGAGAGCAAAAGCATTAGCCAAAGTATTATTCATGATTCGATACCTTTGTGTTATGAACCGTGTAATGGGACATTGTCCTTGCATTTATAGGCGTCCTCCTCACATCGATCGACTAGCGATTTATTAACCCTATATGCAATTTCTAATCATAAAAGGAAAATAAGATTAGAAAACAATATGGGAAAAGGCACCACTTTTGCGGGGCCTTCAAACAAATACTATTTAATTCATGTTTTTTGAAAAACTGAAATTTAACTTTGATATAGTAAAATAATTTCATAATGCAATCAATTAATTAAAATATTCTTTTCTAAAAGTTATAATTTCAATGTACATATAATTTTGATTTAAAATTTGATCAATATCATCACTTAAAAATTAAATAAAATTAATATTTTGATATGGATTGATGGAGCATTGTATTCTAAAAATTCCAGATTTGACCGATCAATCCTCAACAAGATATCCGGTTAATCTTCATGAATTATTCTTATCCTTATACTATGAATAAATTATTAGATATGAAATAAAACTTAAATTATTATTAAACAGTTATGAAATATATAAACAGGTATGTCTGCCAATTAGTTCGATTACTGCAGTAAATAAAGCGAGATCGAAAAGGTGACGTGGGGATACGGTGACAGAGTGTATTAAAAGGAGATGTGGGTGACAGTTGATGACTTGTGATTCGAAAGAGAATTAAGAAACACCCTTTTTTCTCAACTCAACATCTGCCACCACATTTTTATTACTTCACAATTCACATTACGAATCCATAGATTCATACACCACCAATGGCGGATCTCAGTCACCGGACGGAGATCTCCTTCGCCGGTACCTTCTTTTGTAGTGCCTTCGCCGCTTGTTTCGCCGAAGTATTCTCTCTCTCTCTCTCTCTCTCTCTCTCTCTCTCTCTCTCTCTCCCTCCCTCCCTCCCTCCCTCCCCCTCCCCGATTAGTTATAATTGTGCATTTCTCAATCAAAATGTACTTGATTAATTTATTTTTGTGTGTGTGATGGCTGAGCTTTTATGATTTTCTAGAACTAAGCTTTGGATTGTGTAAATATAGCCATTAGATTGATATCATCAAAAGTTGTTAGCTACTATTTGTTAGTACTCGAGACTCTGAGACTTCAAGAGATTGCATAATTTGTATGATCAAAGTTGTAAATACCTTTTTATTTCGATTTTTTGGATGAGAGTATCTATTGTACTGTATTCCCCAATGTATGTGTCACATTGTTTAAGCCAATGCAATTTACCGTTACATATGAGTTCTATAGTCACTATGTAGTTCAAATTGTTTCGCGACTTCGGATTTAGCAGTGTTTCTAGTTTTAATTTGAATCTAGGGTCAGGAGGTTTGATTTGTAAAAAATGTCGCAATAGATCTGTCATATATTATTATGATGATTGTATGCGACTGTCTTTTGAAAAACGTAAAGAAGAGGTTATTGTCTGTCCTTGATTAAGTAATTAATTTAAAAAGCCTATGTGAGTTTTCAAATTATTTAAAATAAGCTTAAACCCTTAAAGATGTTCAATGTTTATCACTGTATAAGGATCATCTATTTTTTGGTATGAATTGAAGAGAGAACAATCTTGTGGTGATGATCACGAACTACGATGTCTTTATGTTGCTTAGGTGTGTACCATTCCCCTGGACACTGCTAAAGTTAGACTACAACTTCAGAAACGGACAGTTTTGGGAGAAGGAACTGGTCCACCCAAGTACAAGGGAGTGTTCGGCACAATTGCCACTATTGCTAGGGAAGAAGGCTTATCGGCTCTCTGGAAAGGCATCATTCCAGGATTACATCGCCAGTTCATATATGGAGGGCTAAGGATTGGCTTGTATGAGCCTGTATGTACTAAACTAGATAACCATTTGTATTATACATTTCTCGTAAATCGTAATTAATGCTCACTATTAAAACTACCTGTAATACAGGTCAAGGCCTTTTTGGGCAGTGATTATGTTGGGAATGTCTCTCTATTCCAAAAGATACTTGCTGCTCTGATTACCGGTAATGCAATTTGCTGACTATTGCTCTATTCAAAGTAATCAACCAATCATGTCTGATCTCAATAAATAATTTGCAGCAATCACTATTTTCCTCTTATAAAAGATTGTCAAATTTCAACTTGTTTACCTCTATCTTTTTTAGTGGATATTTTTCTTTTACTGTGCAGGTGCCATAGCAATTTCAGTGGCTAATCCAACTGATCTTGTCAAAGTTCGACTGCAATCAGAAGGTAAATTGCCTGCTGGTGTTGCTAGGCGTTATTCTAGCGCGCTGAGTGCTTATTACGCCATAGTGCAACAGGTAATTCTCTTACTAATTGGCGAATAGATATATTTATAGCTTTACTATTTACAGCTAACCATAACTAAACCAGGAAGGACTTTCTGCTTTGTGGACTGGACTGGGTGCCAATATTGCACGAAATGCAACCATAAATGCAGCGGAACTTGCAAGTTATGATCAAGTGAAGCAGGTAGCCTTGTCGAGTTTACTGTCTGAAATAACATTAAAGGTGTCATTATACTGATATACTTGCTATGCACACTCATTTTTTGTGTCTTCCAATCTGTTTAAATTTTCTTATTTATGCAGACGATTATGCAAATTCCAGGGTTTTCGGATAATATTTTCACTCATCTACTAGCAGGCTTAGGAGCTGGGTTCTTTGCAGTTTGCATTGGATCTCCTTTTGACGTGGTATATTTATCCTCTCTGCTTGGTTATTTAATTTTGTTGTATTTTGAAGTAGTCAAAATTGATGCTGAGAAATGAATTTGAATATATTAAAATATATTATAGAAATTTCAAAGACTGGTAACAGCGTATGGTCAAGAAGCTCCAACTTTTTTTATCTTTTCTGTTTTGAGTCCTTTGTTACACATTGTGGACGTGTTAAGTTATGACACCGGTTAGTTCTGAACTGCAGATGTCAGTATGTGTATGAATGTAGAACCACAACAGTCAGCAACAACTCAACTGACATCTATATTCAGAATGGAACAACAGTAATAAACTTAGGACTAACAGTAATACGTCATAAGGTGAGAAGCTTTCACCATCTTCTATATGTCATTTGGATTAACAACCTTTTCTAATGTAACAAGGAAATCAATGAGTACATTATCTCTTGATATTGATTACATTATTTTGGATAAGCTCAATTCTGATGTTTTTTGGTTAATCAGAATGCACACGCAACATGCATGCCCCACTAAATATGAACCCTCAGGATTCTGTAAAGGGGTACAGGGTAGTACCACAACTTACAAAACTTATATATTCACATGCTCTAACAAAGAAAAAATATATATTTAATTATTCATTAATTTTTTGTTAAGTCAAGTTTTCACTATTGACTTAATTACACTATTGCTCTAAATTCACTATTGACTTTTCAGTATTCACCTTGAACTCCACAGAATTCATTATTTCTTTGAATAAGTGAAACTGAATTCATTTACTAGCCTGTTGCAGTTTTATTTGCTGTCTGGAGTCACTCAGTAGCTAGTCCAAATTTGAGAGGCATCAATCATTTCTGCAGGGGTATCTCTTTTTAGAGTGTAGTTATGTTAAACCAAAGATAGGAATTCCTGTCACCCGAGTCCGTGGTTGAGTAACTGTTAATAATATGGATACAGTTTACACTATATGATTGACATTAATATGAAGTATTGTCATTATCATGTTTAATATCAGACCCTATTGATGCATGCACCTGCTAAGAATTCTTGATATCTTACTGGAACTGGTTCAAATCTGTTCCCTGGGAATGCATGAAATAGTCAGAGTTGTGAAAATATGGATGTACCTTGTAATGTTTAAGATATTAAAATCACTGTGCTTTAACAATAGGCATATGTACGTTTTCACTTGAACAAAAATAATGCTTAAGATTGGCTACAAAAGAAATTAAAGCATATAAAAGAAGCGAGGATTTCGATAACTGTAGCAATAGGTATATATATTTATATATTTATGAAAGCTTTTTTTATGATGATTTGATAAGATTGGGTAACTATAACATAAACGTTAGTGGCAGGCTATGTTTCTTTCATGAATTAGTAAATATCTTCCTATAGTACACTACATCTAATGCTCAAGTTATCATATGGACTTCATTTTAATCATTCTTTATTTCATTTAATGGGATAAATAACACTTTAAGAGAGGGTTGACACGTGGAATTAGTAGCCGTTCCAAAATGAACCAACGATTTTTATAAGGATAGTCTAGGCCTAGAGGAAACTATTTTAAGAGACTAAATACTCCTTCTAGTCCATTATATATGTTGTTTGACTTTTCACACAATATATTGAAAATCTACATCTATAATAAACTATTAGAAGCAAACATGTGTATAATTGGTTGTAGTTTGGTTTAGCATTGGTTTAATCATAGAAATGATAATGGCTGTTAGATTTTGAGTAAATAATTGGGAACCTTCAGATCCATACTAAATAATATTCTATATTAAAATACTCTACTAAATGCATAAGATTCGAATCCTGTCAACAACATATTAGAATTAATAACTTAGATTATTAGTTCTAAACAATACATGTCATTAATTAAACAACTTTTATTATTACTATATAATATTATCAAAAGTATAATCCCGTAAAGTTACAATTTTAACCAACATAAATTTTTAATCCTAATTTCATTACATTAAAACATCTATTAAAAAAGCAATTATTTAAAAAAATATATAATTTATTAAAAGAAGCCGATGCACAGAGTATAAGCTAGTATAGTTAAATTAATAACTTTTAATTTTTTTCTGAATAAAAAAATTAGTATATATACTTCTATTTTGAAAGTTTAAATTTTATTTATTTTAACTCTGTATTTGGAGAACTTTGAGATGTGTGCAAAAAGATTATGTAATGAAGCAGAGGGAGTATGATGAAACAAATGCAAATGGTAAATAATGCGGTGATTATCAATTTGAAACAACAAACATTTCATTCGAGTACTTTGGCGCAACAAACATCATGATGTTCTTTAGACAAAATTTTGTATTGCAAAATTTCTTTACTAGACCAAAGAGCTTTGGCCTTCTCGTATTTTCATTAAAATACTTAGTTGTAATATGCTATTAACCTTGTAATTGCTTATATTTCAGGTAAAATCTAGAATGATGGGAGATACGATCTACAAAGGCGCCTTAGATTGTTTTATAAAAACTTTAGCGACTGAGGTATAATGATATCCACTTGAGTTTATATTGTCTTGTTATATTGATGTTCATCATTGTTTTTGTGATTTCTTGTAATTGGGGATTGAAAGTTTAGTTTGTAAACTATTAGGTAGATTAAATTTTGAAATTATCATACTTTCGTCATTATGATTGATAGAGGATATTTTTTCGTTTGTTTTAATTCCTTTCAAGTCTACAATGACCAGTTTAAAATGATCAAACAGAAATCTATTTAGCAAACTTTAAATTCTAAAATTTAAAGAAGCAACTCTGTTGTCTTTTTACACACACACACACATGTGCGTGTGTCTGTGTAGGGACCAACTCTTGTATGTATATAGGGTCTATTAATATGTATACTACAAATAATTTTAAAGTTACAAATAAGATTCACTGAAATACAAATTACTGGCTTTTAGTTTGGCAGAGTAGTTTGTATTAGACCGTGCCCCTAACATGAAGGCAAATTTCGCCTACTTTGTGTATCTAATTTACTTAGAGTATACAATATAAGAAAATCATGTTTTAAGTTGTGTTGTGCTTTATTTCTTAGTGTGAAATTTGAAACTTTGCGGTTGCAAATGTGCCTCATTCTTTATTGTTTAGATGTATTATGTTCTTTGATGGTAGATGCATATGTGCTTGATGGTTTTATCTTGAATATAAGTTGCCAAAAGCAAGAATGTTTTTGTTTCAAATGTATGAAATCTACGATGTTTCAGTTACTGAACTTAGCAATATTTCCAACAAGTATTAACTGCTGTTGCTTTTGCAGGGTCCTTATGCTTTTTACAAAGGCTTCCTTCTAAATTTTGGTCGTCTAGGATCTTGGAATGTAATTATGTTCTTGGTGCTTGAGCAAGTAAGATTACATGTCCTTTTTTTGGGATACTATCTAATGTGAATTACTTTAATAGTTTTATGATAATCATTGTTTTTACTGGTTCTTTGAACTTCGAAAGGAAACCAATATTGTCGGTGCTTAACAAACTTGGATAATTTTTTGGTAGAGCCAAGGTTTATTTTTCTTTTACATCTGAATGCTTTTAAAATCATCTCTACAGGCAGAACATTTCACTTCTGTCTTCCCCAGTGAACCTTAGTAATAAACACATAATCTCGAATTGGCTCATAATTTGGCATGCATCTGTCCTTGCAATATCCCACTGTCTTTACCAATACTTATGTATTGTATTTATGCAATTCCACATTACATGATTTTGCGTTAAAGTTTATTACCCATTGATAAAATCAGCAGCAAATACCAATGTAGGGTCTTAAGATTTTTACTAAGATTGTAGAGGTAATAACCCCATCAACATGTCTTGCGAAGCTTATTTTCATGGTCTTATGCCGCTATACTCCCCATACCAACATATTAGCCAGACATCTGTGTTTTTGCTCACCTGTCAATAGATTTTAAGGATATCCGAACTTGTTTATAAGTGGCTTATCCAGTTGTATCTGAAATTCCTAAACAATATTACATTAGCGCTTTTTGGATTTTTAGCTAATTAACTAAAGACATTATTTTAATTATTTATGTCAGGTCAAGAGTTTGTTTTTCCTTGAAGCTTAATGTACAGCACCAGAAGTATATATATATATCTTTTTATTATCAGCATCAGGGAAGACTGCTTGCTTTTTATTGAAATACTACCTTAGGTTATCAGCATCAGGTAATGTCCTTTAGGCTCGGTCTTGCTTTCACGAAGTTTAAGTGCTTTTATGGAGGTTGGCAAATCAACTTACGGGCTTGCTTACTGAAGGAAGGCATTTAAGTTGCATGTGGGGACACTCGATTTTGCAATTGGAAGTTCGGCATGTCAGCTAAATCAGAGCACAGGGTAACTTTTTACATCATTTAATACATATATCACAAAGTGCTGGAAAAACAAGACTTTGGATGAGTTGTACAAGTTCAAGAATGAGTGCAAGAATTCAGTTATATTTTTTTTGTTCCCATTTAGGTTGGACGAATTAGCAATATATGAATTTACTTGTGTAACATTTATCGATACCTAATGATCCTATCTGTTTGAAATAAACTTTATCATATAATGGATTTGTGTAGGCAAGTGAGTGTTGTTCATTTGAAGTCTACTTCTAGAGGCGTACTATAAGACCGTTACAACGATTATGCTATGCATACTTTTCTTAAGCATACGAAAATTAATATTCGAACTCATGACCTTTTTCCCACCAAGGATGGAGAGCGTCCTCCCACCAACAATCAAAATGAATCCTGAAGCCTCATTCTGCCATCAATTATCTCGGTATATGGGCTAATTTTGAGCTGACTCGACTTGCTAATGAGCTCAGGGGCATAGCTAGTCACTAGTGGAAGATAGGCTTGACATTAGGACGGGAAGATAGGCTTCGCCTCGAGACGGTTATGGGGAAGAGTACAAGGAGGGACTTGATTTTCACATCGTGAGATGAGATAAGGCAAACATTAGACATGTAAGCTCAGTTCAGTTCAAGCTCCGAGAGCTTATTCTTGTATTTTATCTCACCATGTAGAGAAGTGCTCTTTTCAGCTACATAGTTCGGAAAATGCTTCGTAACATAGTAAGCTACAGAATTTGCCGTTTTAGGCAAGTAAACATTGGGTAAACACCGGTAGTTTTTGCCATTTTTCCGAATCTTGAATCCTGGACCACGAGATCTAAATTTTCTTTTTGGGGTAGGTAAGAGCGTTCTAACATCTCTACAGGTTTTTAAAATTTAACATTTACAAGTGTGAAAACTTAAAATTTTATAAACATCATGATTAGAATCTGCAAGTTTATAGCATATGGTAGTTTTATGATAAATAGGCCTTCCTGCCTTTAAAGGGTGTACTATATCTTCTGGTAAGTCCCAACTACCCATGTACCCATCAATATAGAAACAATAGAGGAATGACTATCCAGTGTGGTGTACAAATTCCATACATTTTACGAAGCTACCAACCCATTACAGAACAATAACAAATTCAAAAACAACACTCTACAAGTAGAATAATAAACATTTATGAGGAATACTTTGGCCTAAAAACCATTTTTTGGCACAAGATAAACCCTAGCCTTTATAACAGAACCACTGGCCAGCTTAAACCCAGGGCTAACTGGGAATCCCACTATCTGACCCCCTACAACTCTTCCACCCGGAAACCTCACCACACTTTCCATGTACTGAGAATGGAAATCTGCTCCCTTACTACCTTCAAAATAACTAGGTGGTGGCTCCAATGAGAATGCAAGCAAATGCAGCAGCCAAATTGCTTTTGCAAGCCCTAGAAAATCTCCATAAAACCGACTCCTTGGGTGGTTTCCAGCTAAAACTTGGCACCGTTGTTCCAGGTCACCAAACAAAGACTCCTCCATTTTGGGGTGAATTATGGAGAGATATTTTTTACAGCAGAATTTGCCAAAGTCACAAGTGGGTAGAATGCCAAGGAGTTCAATGGGGTCCATTGCTTTCATGTCGCGGTACTGAGTAAAGCAATCTCGGCGGAACTGATCAGGGTGCAGTAAAGATGAGAGGCTGCCATCCATGTAGAATGTCTCATGGTCAAAACCTTGGAAGAATTTGCGATTGACATATGACTCCATTGCATACTTTGCATGATTTGGTCCCACAATGGAGTCCATGGTAGCATTGGTGGTGGCCCCTGCAGCAGCTTCGATTGATCTTACAGCAGCTGCAATGTCCCAGTGGGCTGATTTCATGAGCGAGAGAAGGAGAGCCGTGAATGACTTTGATGCTTCCCTTACCATGCTCATTGTTGCTTCAAATATCTCTGGTGCCGGTGACAGAGATACTGGACATTGGTAAATATCTTTTAGATAAGTTGCAACATACAAATATTTCATGGAAGGCAAGCTTTGTGGTGTTAAAAAATAAATCCCCTAAAATTACATAAACATAACCAGATGTGAGTGTCTTGCTAATTATAATTTTGATAAACATTAAAGATGACACCTAATATTAGCTTAAGATAATCAAACATAAAATGTAGAAATTAAACTAATAGTGAACAAAAGCGTAAAACTGCTGATCCAACTAAATACTTGCTCTAGATGTATTAAGTAAAGGACACTTTCTACTCACACATCTTCAATCAACTACATTACTGCTCAAGTTGTAATATGCGGAGGACACTTTCACTCACATCTTCACATTGTCACAGAAGATGCAATGCTTATAATTGTCTCAACATTAAATCTTTAATTCCTCATACCAATAATACCATAATGTAAGAAAAGTATGTGAAGCAAGTATATATACATTTTTACATCGTAAGTGGGCAGTCGTCCCTGATTTAAGTCCTTAAACATAAAGTAAGTACAAACACAAAAAATTGCATACATTCTATAGAGATGATAAATTGTGTGGGGAAAAGAACATAATTATAGCACTCTGATTCACCTAAACTTTACATCCATAACATTATAAAGGGTAAGAACTTGTAATTGACACTCAACCCTTAAAAGATAAATCTACTTTGATACAAGATTATACTCAAAGTTTGATTTTTAGTTATCCTGTTCATTCTTACACAAACTCGTTACCTAAAGTTTCTTTGTCCGATGGAACACATGATGACTAAATCAGTGTACAATGTCTAACACTACCCAGGAACTCCACTCGATTTACAGAACCCGGTGATAACAAAACACGATTCAATCAACTCATATACACCGAATGAATTACCCTTTTTTCTAACTCTTTTTTATTCCTTCCAAGCTTAAACATATTCATCTCTATCAAATTCGAGTAACTTGACAAAACTACACATATTCAATACATTAACTTGACCTGAAACCAAAAAAGGATCATTCACATCATTCAGTCAATTGCTAACCAAATGCTACCCAAACAACGGGAATAACTATTCAATTCAACAATGCAGCAATTGTAGGTCATATATAAACAATGTGCACAGAAATTACCAGGAGTCTGAGTACTGCAACCAACTCTCCGTTTGGACTGATGATGAGTCCTCCCAGCTTTCTTCCCCCCACTAACCACCACCGCATTCTTCAACTTGTCCTTCAAATTGTCCACTTCAACTTGCTTAACCTTAACCTCCCTCTTCAACTCCTCAACCGCAGCCTCATAAGGCGCAACAACCTCCCTCAAAGAAGCTCCCACAAGCCTCCTCCCTCTCCCTCTCTCCCCACCTCCACTCTTCCTCCTAAACCTCTCCCTCAAAACCCCAATCCTCCTCAACTCAGCCACCACCGCGGCATCGCAAACCCGCATTCTATCAGGATCCCAAGGACAATGTGCTTCCTGTAAACTCACATAAGCCTTCTTCAGAGCAGAAAAAGCCTCAAAAACCTCAGCAATCAAAACCTCAGCATCCCCAAAATCAGAAACACCTCTCTGAGACCTGACAATGTTGTTTTCATTTTCGATATCTTCGTCTTGCTGGGCTAAGTACTCAGAGATTCTGGGATTATGATGAGTGAAATCATCAGAGTCATCGGAGGAGTCAGAAGGGGAGATTTGGGAGGAGTTGTGACGGTCGGCGGCGAGAGGGTGGAGGAAACAAGAGGCGGTGACACGTTGGATGAGATCGGAAAAATTAGAGACTTTGTTGATAGCCATTTTCTTGATTCCAGTGTTGCTGCTGCTGCTCTTTCTACAGATGTAGATACATATACATACAAATTAAATACACTACTATTCAGACAGTCAAGTACTACTACTTAAACTACTCGCAACTTAAAGTCACTGTTAATTTAAGTGAATTTAAATATGTGAGACTTTTATAAAATATAGTTTAATATTATTTTTTATTTTTTTTTTAAATAAAAATTCAAATATAAAATTTTTATTTAAAAAAACAATTTTAAAAAAATATCATGAAATTATATTTTAAAGAAATATTAAAAAGCATGTTAAAAAATGATGTATAGAATTTAATGGGACAGAGATTGTAGTTTTTTACGAGATATTAAAGATTTATTTTTGATATATCACAAATAATTAAACTTGATTGAACGAAATGAATTCAAATTATAGTAGTGATACAATCCATTGTAGTTCAATTGAAAAGTCTATTCCTAGTTATTCTAAAAAAAAAGTTACTCCCATTTTCAATAATCAAATTTTTTAAAATTTGGTTGATACTTAAATTTATTATACAAATTGGAAAAAACTATAAATAGTTAAAAATTATTTATAATTTATTTAAAATGTATTTTTCAAATTTTTATAATTATAAATCATATATTTCCCGTCACATTTGACTTAAGTTTATTAATATTTTATAATTGAATACAATTAAAGGTTATATCATTTAAAGATATATTTTATCTAATTCAATATATGATTTTTTTTAAATAATATAAAAGTAATGTTTAATATTTGATAAAAAATTTAATCAATTTGACCGATATAAAAAAATATGTGACAACTAAAAAAATAAATTTAAAATATATAGGCACGAAAACAAAATAAGCCAAAATTAGATAATTTTCTGTTTTAGTTGGATTAACATTAACACGAGCTATATCTCATTTCTTTTGGGCACAAAAAAGGAATTAGCTTGAGCTTTATATATATATAGGACCTACCCCTTGTGTAATGTAAAGACAATAAAGTAGACGGGAAAGGGGGCTAAGAGAAAGGAAGTGAGAAGACCTGGCGGCTTGAGTTTGTTTGACAACAGGATCTCTGTAGTAACCAGGGTGATGCTTCTGTGACAATTCATCCATCTTCACCCCATTTGTTTTTGTCTTTGTTTTACTGATCATCATTATATATGTTAATTAATTCAGCCACACGCATATATGTACAAAACGCAGTTAACAATCTTCTGTTCAAGGGTAAGACATGACAAATGAGTGCATCCAGGGGGATTTAGTAAGGGATAGTGTCCCCTGAAACAATATCCCATATTTTTATCACTAATGTTTTTGAAAACACGTTAGAAGTTGGAGTCTTCCTCTAACAGCTTAAAATTTTAGATGAGCTCATATTATTCAACAAGGTACAAGAACTTTTTCAGTGCATAGATGTAATAAGTTTCTACTAACCTAGTTTTAAATCTGAATTCACAAGTATAAGATTAATAAAAAAATTGAAAAGTATGGGTGATTCATAGTAGAAACTTATGTCTGTCATGTCAATATGTCATGCATGTCTATCAGGTTTCTTTATAACTGTACATGACAGTTCTGTGAGTTGTAATATGCTTCTCAAGTTCTCATTACATATATTTTACAGCCTCAAGCCTTCAATTTCATCATATATCATCAGTTTCATGCACGGGGGCGCACACACAAAAGTCGATCTAATGAAGTTATGCATCCACTTGACTTGCGGTTGCTTATCAGACTAATTACAGCTCCTTTGCTAACAATCATTATATATAGTCTTTCACATTTGTAAAGCAAGAACTTATTGTATTATTGATTTATTTAACATTATCAATCAAGTCATCCGAAACTACTTCCACTTTTGATGGCAATATCTTACCTCTTGGATGCATCCAACACATAAACAAACAAGTCAAGCAATTGATTCATAGTAGTAGATTTAGAATTCCGGCTGTCTTGCTCACAGAACTAATATTTTGATGAATTAAGCATGTTGACAAGAATAACCAGGAAAAAATTAAGTATAACTAGAAGAAGTTTGAAAATATAGTTAATTCAGAAGCACTTACCATAAACGATCCCGTTGGTAGGAAGAGAGTAGCATATTTGGCAACAACGTAGTGTTAATCTAGAAAAAAACTGTTGTTGAGGAACAATTAGAAGAAAACTGGGGAGAGTTCTAGCTTGGTTTTCAGGTTGGAGATCTGAGACCTCAGCTATATATATATATATAGGAGGTGACACTTGTGTGTTTTACAAGTTGATTGAAATGTCCAAGTACTTGGAGCACCAGCAGCGCTGAGACCGGTTTTTTTTATATTTCGACCACATGCACAGGCCCCATAAGCAAAAGAGGTTCTCAAAAAAAAACTGGGCGAGTGCATACAATGGGTGAGCCCATTTCACGGTTTTCAATGAAATTTTTTCAGACTGTGTGGGTCCTATTACATTTATTTACTAACTATGGGTACAATTCAGTACTATGTTATTCATTCAATTTACTAATAAAATAATTTAACTTTTTAATTTTAAATTCTAAAATAAAATTATAATAATAGAATAGTGATTAAAATTTTAAAAATGTAATTAAAATTAAAAATAAGTAAATAAAATACACCATATTATATAAACACATTAAATATAAAACATCACACGAGGAAATATTAAATTTAAACGTTACAATAAAAGAAATTAACGATTATTATAGAACTGCATGATATGCTCAACCAAGTCATTTTGTAGCTGACGATGTATCCTTTTATCACGCATTTGCATACTGTTCTGAACATATGTTTCATACGGGATAAAAGGTTCTTCACCTAAGTTTGGTTCCGGTAAGCCATTTGTTGCATCATCATAAGTTGGTAATGGACCAAATTGAGTGGCATATGTGTCCCTCTCGTCTTCAACAATCATGTTATGTATTATGATACATGCTCTCATGATTCTCCCCAGATCTGCTCTGTCCCAAAAGCGTGCTGGACCCCGTACAATTGCGAAACGGGACTGTAACACACCAAACGCTCGTTCAACATCTTTTCACAATATTGATGAATTCGGTTCCAAAATGCATCTGCTTTTTGATCAGTACCGATTAGTGGATCGATTGACACATTCAACCATGCACTTATTAAGAGTTTATCTTCGACCCACCTCCACTGACCGGTAATTTCTCGTAAATCGTCGGTTTCTTCGCAATCTTCATTTAGGTCAATAATATTTTCGTGACCAAAAGCTGGCACTTGCGATTCCGGAGAATTTTGGATGTTGACCGGTGTTTGTTGGGTTCCAAATTGTGAATTTGAAAATGGAGGAAATGGAAATTGATATGAAGAATTTGGAGGATACGAAAATGGAAATTGAGAATTTTGAGATTGTGGAAATTGATATTGAGAATTCGGAATTTGAGAAGCAAAATTAAAATTTGGCGAATTTGGAAAATAAGGATTTGGATATGGATATGAAAATTGAGGGTTTGAATTTTGAGAATTTGAAGATGGTGGATTATTTGGATTCATTTTTTTGGTAGAGAAAAAATTGAGAAATATTTTTAGGAAGTGAAGATATGAAAAATGGGGTGTGAAATGTCTATTTATAAGAGTAAAATGTTACCGTTTTAAATATATACGTTATCTATCCATTGTGATTGTAACATTAGTATTATTAATTTTAATAGGTAACAATAGTATGTATGCCTCACCTTTTCACCTGCCATTTCTCTGTAAAACAAATATAAAAAAATAAAAAGCTGCGGAAGTGGGAAGGACCACCAAAGTGGGACTGACCACCAGGAAGTGGTTTCATACAACGCTGTGATTTGTAAACTCAGCAAGTCAGGGACATTTCACGCGGCCCAATGCATGAATTGGGTCTGCGTTGTAGTTGCTCTTATAGCCGTGCATTATACAATACTCCCTCCGTCCCTAAAAATGTTGATTATTTGTTTTGGACACGTTTGTCAATGCATATTTTTGATTGTTAATATCTTTAAATTCGTATTAATATTAAATATAAAAATTTCACTGTATTAAAGTACTGATAAATACGAATCCAACGAGATCACTCATAACTATGTTTGATATTATAAATTAAACGTAAATAAGTAGTCAATCGCTTACCGTAAACACTACCGAAAGTCAAAAGAAAAAACGTTTAACGGGACGAAGGGAGTAGTTTTTATGATATTCAATAGGTATAGTAGTAAATATATAAATTATATTTATGTTCCTAATATTATATTCTATATGTCTGTCCTGGGATCTAAAGCTAAAGAATGTGTGTTTAACACAGTTGAAGAACCCTTAAAACACTTACACGTAGAGGTTTACTAATTACTAGTAGTACTACTTAAGATGATATTAACAACAAAGCACGTACAGTTAATGGTAAGAAAACAACAAGGGGGTCATTTCAGAGTGACTAGTGGGGATCACAACGTAGAGTGCTGATCATGTCTTCTAGGTCTGGCGCCAATCACCAATTATTCCATGTGGTGTTTGAATCCCTACTAAATGTCTTGTTCGCACTCAAATCTAGATTTCACATTTGCAATAAACAGATCACTTAAGGTTAACGCTTCTAACCTCTTTCTTTAACTAAATATATCTATGATATGAGAGATGAGATAACTCAAATGGTATTTGTCGTTTCATACTGAGTTTGATTCTTAGTTATTTTTGAAATTTATTAAAATATATACTCAATCGCAAAATATATAATAAGTTTAACGAATCAAAAAACTAAATATATCCCTATAATATAAGAGTAGTGATGCATACACAAAATTGAGTATAAAAAAGCTGATAATAATTTTGTATAAAATATTTGTACATAATGACATGACATTTGATGTGGGGTGTTTTAATTGATTTTATTGATATGCAGGGGTCATTCCAATTAAATCACATGACATGTCATTATGTACAAAAATTTGTACATATACACCAAGTATTTTCCTTATGTGAGTGCAGAGACCCATTTCCATCAATGCTTACTGCATATGATTTTGTGAAAAACACTGTGCACAATTATGTGAATTTAGTATTTTCCATAATATAATCGACTAATCTGATGGTTTGGGAAATAAGCTGCGCGGTGCTTCAAACTTCAAGCCGGATAATTAATGAATTTTTTTAATTACATACCAAATTGCTATATAAAGCTCTTCTGAGCAATGCCAGAACAAGTAAAAGCCTAATTAGTCACACTGATGCTCTCTGCATGAACCTTGAAAATAATTAAGTAAATCTTTATATTGTAAGTCACAAATCATAGTTAAAAATCACTCTAATTTTATCTAAGCTTCGACCAATCTAAATAATCACTAAACATTATTGTTATACATTTTGGGTTATTTAAAGTTATATGTAGAATAAAATAAACGACAAAGACAGTTCTCTACCTGAACTGTTAAACGGACAAACCTAGACACATGCAAATACATGCATGCATGCTGCACCCAATACAAAGATGCCATATTAAGTACTAATATTATATGAATTCGTTGGCAGTTTAGTGTCGATCTCCTACTCCTCTGTGTTCAGATTCATGTTCGGATCATTGTCACTTCATATATACTTAAAATGAAATGCAACAACAATATATATGCGTATCATATATAGATATATATAAATGAGAAGCAATTTGTTTAAACTTACAAAGATTCCCGGGGCCGCATATTTTCATTGTTCAAGCACAGGCAAGGAAGCATTTTCTCAGAGTGATGCAAAAACCTGCAACTCCAAATGTTGCAGTCACTTGTGTCTAAATATTTATTTTCTAAGACAAAAACTAATAGACTGTGAGAAGGGTATTTGAAGAAACCAACAAAGCATACTTCACTTTTACTGTTTAAACCTTTTCAGTGAGGTTAATTATTGAAGATAGGTTACCATGTGTCAACTTCTGGAGGGTGTCCCCCCAGTTTAAATGAAATGCTTATGCTACTACCTACAAGATGGTAAATTATAGACATTTATTGGTGGTTAGTCGTTGCCCACATGTTAATATTACTAGATTAGATGTACGAGTCTTGGTTAATATATATATATATTCTTTTAATTTTATTTCATATAATTTTATTAAAATTTTATATAAATAATTGAATACTAAATAATGATAATATAATTATAATTTCAAGTTAGGTTCAAATAGTATAAATAATATATGATTGATGAGATCTTATTCATAAATAATAATGTAAATGTGGGAACGAACTAGAAAAGATTCTATACTAGTTGCGAACTCGTATACTTGCGTGTAATATTAGCGCGTGTTTAGCGACTAACAAGTTTTTGGCGCCGCTGCCGGGGACTGCAGTGTTAATTTATAGTTTATGTGCTTTCCATCAGTGGTCGTTAAAGTTCATTGACTCGGACATTGTTACTTATTTGTTCCCTATTTTATTTCAGGTACTCTAGCAAGGGTGTGTGCATACACGTTCGCATACTCGTAAGAGAACACTGGATAAAGCCGAGGAAGAACTTGTGGTAGTTCGTAAGGAAGTTTTTGAGGAAGAAAAGAAGGTAGAAGAAGAAGAGAAAGTTTTTGAGGAAGAAAAGAAGGTAGAAGAAGAAGAAGGTAGAAGAAGAAAAGAACTTGTGGTAGTTCGTAAGGAAGTCAGAGGTTGAAGCATTACTGTGGTGACATGGTAAACCGCGAGGTAGTTAGTGTCGTTCTATTGTCCGTTTGATCTCGAGATTCTACGTCGAGCTAGCGACGTAAAAGAAGCAGTTCTTGGGAGGTAACCCAAGTTTGTTGTACATTAGTAAGTAGAGGAAGCAAGAAGAATGGAGAAAATCACAATAAAATCAGAAAAAGAAAAAAATTTAGGGCTCACTTCAGAAGCTTGGCGCGCCCGCACTATCCTAGCGCCCGGCCGCACTGATTTCACAGAAACATGGCGCGCTCGTGTTGTTACAGCGCGCACCCACGCCAATTTGGCAGAAGTAGCGCGCGCCTGCGCTGTCTCAACGAGCGCCTGCGCCGGGCCCCGACTCAGAAAAAAAATAAAAGGTAGTTAAAGGAAAAAAACGGGAATTTTGTTCCAAAATCAATTCCCAACCGAATTTTACTCCCCCACATCCCATAATTCCCTCTCCAAATCAAACCTATTACTCCCATTATGCCCATAATTAAATCCCACTTCTATTCCATATATAATTCTCTTTTCACCACCTATATATACTCACACCTCATACACAACTTCTTCACCAATTCACAAATTCTCAAACATAAATTATTTCTCAAACACAACTCTTATTCTCTCTTCTCACTTCCAATGGCACCCAAGAGACAAAGAACACAAGTCGATAGCAGCACCACCGATTCATGAAGTGTGGGTGGTGTAAGGCCAAGGTTCTCTACTCCCGAGGCTGAAGCGGAGTATACTGGACTTCTTTCGAAGCCAATCATCAAGGAGCGAGGTTTCCGCCATCAGGGAAGGATGGTCAACTGTTGGAGATGATTCTTGAGATGGGCTGGGTTCCTATTTGCGAGGCACCCGCTCCTGTGCCCATGAGTGTTGTTCGCTAGTTTTATGCGAACGCCTAGGCCGAAAAGAATGGCTTCACGGTGGTTTGAGGGAGAACGGTGGAGTATAGTGCAGAGGTTATCAAGACTGTGATTGAGCAGCCCGCGAGGAAGGTGGGGCAGGACACCTGGAACGATAAGACTCCAGAGGACTTTGATCTGGATCTTATTATTGCTACTCTGTGCCAGCCCGATACTCACTAGAAGATCAAGATGGGCACGACCGAGTATTCTACGATCCTGGCTTCCAGAATGAACAGGTTTGCCCGTGCATGGAACGCTTTTATATGTGCTAACATCATGCCATCTTCGCATGTGCATGAGATTATTGTGGAGCGTGCACGGTTGTTATGGGGCATTTTTCAGGGCTATTATTTAGATTTGGGGATGGTGATTTATCAGAGGATTCTGAAGTTCTTGAGGGGGAGTACTTCCGGGTCTATTCCATATGCATCCATGGTGACGAAGCTGTACGTGGCAGTTGGTGTTCATTGGCCCGCACACGAGCAGTTGCAGATCCCGAGTGCTCCTATTGATAACACTACTTTGGCTACGATGCATGAATGGGATGGAGGCAAGCCCGATCTGAAGGGGCTTGGTTATACTTTTGACCACCTACCTGGTGGGAGGCCAGCTGCTGGAGCCACTCAGGCGAGCAGGACTGCATGGAGATCTCAGCTAGGAGATGAGGCAGGGCCATCGCAGCAGGCGCATGAGGAGGAGGAGGGAGCTGATATGGGAGCTGGCATGAGTTCGACGCATTATAGGCGTCTGGCACGGAGGATGGATGCGATGCATGACATCCACAGCAGGTTCGCACGTGATCTCACCCAGGCACTTGGGACAGCTTTCAGAGCCACCGGAATTGATATCAAGTGGCCCGTTTTTGGTGATGATTATGTGTATCCACCTCCGGACACACCCGACACTCCACCCGCTGAGGGTGAGAATTCTGATTCTGATTAGGTATGCCTGATTCCTTATTATTACCTTTACTGAGGATAGTGAATATTTTAAGGTTGGGGGTAGTAGTTGAAGGAATATGTTTTGTGTGAGTCTCATATAGAAGCATGTTCATGATAGTTTAGTTCATATAGTTAGCATATTTTGCCATATAGTTTTTTTGGTAGTTTTATGTTATTTTGTTCATATAGTTTTCATGCATTTGATTATAACATGATCCCTGAGATAATTTTTTGACTTGTGATATTGATGCTAGTGTAGTGATGTCATGTTTAGAGATGTTAAGTTGTATTAAGTTGATTTGCATGCTAGAGATACTTGTATTTCACTAAGTCTTATAGGTTGCTAGAGTGCTAGATCATAGTCATGGTTTGTTATTTTTTCGAGGTTTAATCACTTGTTTATATTTAGAATTTAAGATATTCTCTTAATAATAAAAGACATGGATATTTAAAAAGTGGAGGAAAATTGGATTTCATTGCTAGTTGTGTGGCTAGGTGTCAAATGGCTAGTAGTCGGCTCATATTTATATGAGTAGTCTAGGGTTGGATGAGATGGAGCGAAACACACTCATTCAGAAATTCTTAGAAAAAAAAAGAAAAGAATAAGTGTTATGTATAATTGATCATGAGTGGGATCTTTAGTACCCGAGTTATTAAGTTCTTAGGGGACTTTGTGCCTAGTGACCTTAGGCTTTCATAGTCTGGGATCCGCTAACCTAACGCTCGCTACATGGGTACTATTTTATAAGTCTTTTGTGGACCTCACTCATTGCACGATCAAATAAGCATATGTGTTTATTTAGTTTTGAATAAAATCATGAATCCATATAAACCTCCGATATAAAAATTGAAGTGTTATAAATTATTTTGAGTCTAGCTTTTATTCCGTTTATAAACTTGCGATTTTCTTGATAAGTAGTGAGTCATGATTGTCGATCTAGTTACAATAGTATATCTGTAAGCATCTGCACACACGCACGTCTCTAGTTTGTAAGTTGATTTGTATGATTTAACTGATCTTTATGCGAGTAACTGCATTTGTTGATATGTTGCTTGTCGATTGGTTTAGTTATTCTATTGGGATCATTGCATTCATATTAGTTGCATTCATGCATTTTTATTCTCTTGTTCTTTGAGTCTGTTTATGCTTGAGGACAAGCTTCGATTCAAGTTTGGGGGTATGTTGAGTGGCATTTATGACACTTTATAATGCTCTAATAAGCTTTGAATTGATGCATTTGTACTCAAGCTGTTAAGTGTTTTAACGTGTTTTCTAATGTTTTTGCATTTCAGGCATTAATCTGTGAATCAGGTGAATTAGCATTGTTTTGGTGCTAATTTGGTGTCAAGGTGGTGTTGGAATAAAAGCTCGTGGAAAGCTGGCTCGAAGCAGCAAGGAAAAAGATGAAATCTGAGTTTTTCCCAGAAGGACGGCACGCCCGCGCCAGGATTCCAGAAAGGCAGTGCGATAGCGCGCGACCGCGCCGGTGCGGAAAATATAAATCCTGATTCTAATTCGATTCTAAGTGGGGAGACTTCCAGATTGAAAAGGGCTACTATATATATTCAAATAAAAATATTTTCATGGGAGAGACATACCAGAGCGCAAGGAGAGCCGTAAGAAGACCGTTTTAGCACAATTCAATGAAGGCGAAGAAGATCTTGTTTTTACTTATGAATCTTTATTTTAAAATATATTTGGATGCTAGTTTTCTTACTTGTGAACCTTACACTTATTTTGTACTTGGTTTTAATGATTCGTTATAAAGACTACATTTATTATATCATACTTTCATAGGAACCCACGTTGATGATGAGTCTGATCATGGGCTAATCGTTATCGTGGGGTTCTAGCGAATTTATTTATGGATTTCTTTTGTTAAATTGTTTCGATGCCTGGTTGTGCGTATTCGTTCTATGAGCGTCGCGGACTTATAAGATAGCGTCTTAATTCTTAATGAAGCGACAGTGAATTTAAGGATTTAGAACTTGCCATGCTAGCATAGGTTCATGTATTGTTATGGATGATTCGTAGGTAATTTTACCCATCTTACTTGCCCTGTGTAATCAAGATAGATAACTTGTACTTAAACCGTTATGTTATCAAATTCTATAGACATATAGGGTCTTAATATAATTGGTGTCTATTCAGCTTCTATCTCTTTTGTGGATGTGTGGTAGTATGGTACTCGTGCAACGAAAGTTGGCGTTTATCAGTTTCGTGTTGTCCGATTAGTGTCATCACCATTGCATGCTAAGGTTGAGAACAATAAGGCTATTGAATGAAGTATTTAATGAAGTTAGAATCCCATGTTTGTCATATATATTAATTCAGTCAATCTTAATTTCGTAGTTATAATAGTTAGCGTAATTCTTAGTTATAAACAACCTCAATTTATTATCGTCTTAGCATTGAATAATAACCATACATTGTTATTTAAGTGCGTGAATTAATTAGTAAACCAATCCAGTCTCTGTGGGAACGAACTAGAAAAGATTCTATACTACTTGCAAACTCGTATACTTGCGTGTAATATTAACGCGTGTTTAGCGACTAATAAGTTTTTGGCACCGCTGCCGGGGACTATAGTGTTAATTTATAGTTTATGTGCTTTCCATCAGTGGTCGTTAAAGTTCATTGAATCGGACATTGTTACTTATTTGTTCCTTGTTTTATTTCAGGTACTCTAGCAAGGGTGTATGCATACGCGTTCACGTACTCGTAAGAGAACACTAGATAAAACCGAGGAAGAACTTGTGGTAATTCGTAAGGAAGTTTTTGAGGAAGAAAAGAAGGTAGAAGAAGAAGAGAAAGTTGAAGAACCAGTTTTAGTAGAGATGGGTGATCAAGCGGAAAATCTGAAGGCTTTGATGGATTATTCTCAGCCTAAGATTAACGACATTGAGTCAAGCATCACCAGACTAGCCATCAGGGCTAACACTTTTGAGATCAAGTCAAGAACGATTCAGATGATACAAAACTCAGTTCAGTTTGGGGGTTCTCCTACTGAAAACCCCAACATGCACATTAGGGAATTCATCAAGATTTGCGAAACCTTCAAGTTTAATGATGTGAATGAAGATGCTATCAAGCTACGCCTCTTCCCATTCTCTCTAAGGGACAAAGCTAAATGATGGTTACACTCTCTACCAGCAGGGTCTATCACCACTTGGGAGGATCTTGCGCAAAAGTTTCTCACTAAATTCTTCCATATGGCGAAGAATGCTGCAATCAGGAATGCTCTGACTCAGTTTGCTTAGCAAACTGGAGAATCTCTGTGTGAGGCTTGGGATCGATATAAGGAGATGCTAAGGAAGTGCCAACACCATGGCATGCCTGACTGGATGATTATCAACTATTTTTACAATGGATTGGGTGTTACTATTAGACCCATGCTTGATGCAGCATCAGGAGGAGCCTCGTGGGCTAAAATTTACGATGAAGCATATGAACTTATTGAACTGATGGTTGCTAATGAGTACCAGAATCCTTCCCAGAGGTTGATTCAGGGAAAAGTCACAGGAATTCTGGAGTTGGACGCAGCAACTTCTATCGCTGCCCAACTTAAGGATTTGACGATGAAGGTGGACATTTTGGCTAATTATGGAGTTAATCAAATTGCTAGTGTCTATGAGCTTCGTGTTGGTGCCCATGAGACTGATTAGTGCGCAATTTCTAGTGAATCAGCTCAGTTTGTGAGCAACTTCCAGCGATCGCAACAACCAGTGCCAGCCACCTATCATCCCAACAACCGCAATCATCCTAATTTCAAGTGGAGAAATACTCAGAATGTGGTTCAATAGCCTTATTAGCAATACCCAGCTAAGCAGTACAACCCCCTGGTTTTCAGCAACTGTAATATGCACCAAGACAACAACTCCAGCTACAACATGCCAATGAAAAATCTGAATTAGAGGAGTTGAAGCTTATGTGCAAGAGTCAAGCCGTTTCTATCAAGACCTTGGAAAATCAAATTGGGAAAATTTACAATGCCTTGCTAAATCGTCAGCCTGGTACACTACCTAGTGACACTAAAGTGCCAGGAAAGAGGGAAGCTAAAGAGCAGGTAAAGGCAATCACTTTGAGGTCTGGAAGGTTGTGAATCCCGAACAAACTCAAGTGTTGACTGAAGAAGCTGAGGCTGAGAAAGAAGTAGAGCAGCAGGAAGAAGAAGTGGAACCAAGGAAGATTACTGTTGAGCACACTCCCCCTGAGGGTAATACTGGAGAAAAGCAGATCTATCCTCCACCGCCTTTTCCCAAGCGTCTGCAGAAGAAAAAGTCGGACAAGCAATTTGAGAAGTTTCTGGAGGTGTTCAAGAAACTTCATATCAATATACCTTTCGCTGAGGCTTTTGAGCAGATGCGTAGTTATGCAAAGTTTATGAAAGGTATCTCTTCATATCAATACTACTATTTGCTGACGATTGTTATCTCTTCTTTAAAGCTACAATGGCTGAAGCAAATGTGATGAAGCGTATCCTTAATTGGTATGAAAGTATTTTTGGCCCAGTCATGAACTACAATAAGTCATTGATAACCTTTTCTCTAAACACTATTGTGGAGAATAGGATGGAAGTGTGTAATCAGTTGGGTGTAAAGGAAGTAGAGAAATCGGGACATTTTTTGGGGATGCCAATGCATATAGGACGAAATAAGAGTGTTGAGTTTGGTTTTTTGGTTGATCGAGTGGAGATTAAATTGCAGGGATGGAGGAATAACACAATCTCAAAATTAGGGAAAATTACTCTTCTTAAAACAGAAGCTCATTATATTCCTAATTTTTGGATGAGCTTGTTGTTACTTCCTGTTGAGGTGTGTGAAAATATTAAAAAAAGATGAATGCGTACTGGTGGAATACTGGTGGGGAGGGCATAGAAATACATTGGATGGCTTGGGATCGCTTATGTCATGTCAAAGAAATGGGTGGTCTGGGATTTAAGAGGTTAAGGCAGTTTAACATAGCAATGTTGGCTAAAAAAGCATGGCGCCTGATAAATAATTGCAATCCGTTGGTCACCAGGTTGATGCAAGCACGGTACTACCCGGATACGGATCTCTTCAATGCAAGATTGGGAAATAACCCAAGTTTTATGTGGGGTAGTTTATTTAAAACTCAGGACATTATTCAACGGGGTTGTTATAGACGTATTGGCAATGGAGAAGCTACATGGGCGTGGAAAGTGCCATGGCTCCCGTCTATTGATGCTGGGTACTTAACTTTTGAGATATATGAGGGGATGGAGCATATAACGGTCCAAGGGCTAATGACTGAAAGTAAAACATGTTGGGATGAAGATATTCTTTACGATATATGTAACGATCGAGATAGGTAGTTGATTCAACAAATTTTTATACCAATTTGTATGAAGGAAGACACATGGTACTGGTTGTTCGAAAATGATGGGAGGTTCTCAATAAAGAGTTGTTATAGGCAGTTACAAGGTGAATCAGACTGTGTTCACATGGCCATTTGGAGGAAATTATGGAGATTAAAGTTGTCAGGAAATGTGGTAAATTTCTTATGGCGAACAGCGAAAGATGTATTACCTACAACATTAAACTTAAGGAATAAACGGGTGGAGATTAGTTTACAGTGCTCGTTATGTCACCAATATGCAGAGACAGGTACACATATATTATTTGATTGTGTTTTTTCTAAAGAGGTGTGTGCAATGTTGGGTGTAAGTGAGCAGGTTCGAGTATAAGACAATGATACAGTGTTAGAGGCCTTCAAGTGAGTGTTTCAAAAAGGGAACTAGGAGCAATGTTCTTTGATTGGTATGATGTGATGGGGCTAGTGGCGTAGAAGGATTAGGTGGGTGTGAGAGAAAGCCAACATGTAGAGCTTTGGAGTTAAAATAATGGATGTGAATGTGCTATCTTACTGGACTAAAACATGTTCAGAAGAGAGCAAAACCCAACAGAGTGCAAGATCAGGTAGTAAGAGTTAGACTAAACCTCAGAGGGGATGGATAAATATCAATATAGATGCATTATGTTAGCAGAATAATGCATTTATAGGAGTGGGGTGTGTGGTTTGAGATGATAGAGGTGAGTTTCTTCGAGCAAGAGCATGTAAAGTTAGAAGCAGGGGATATTGCCCGGGAAGCAGAAGCTGTAAGTTTAAGGGAGGCGCTATCATGGATTAAAAGGTGGTGAACACGTAAATGGATTTTTTAGGCAGATACGAAGCTCTTAGTGGATGCAGTGAATGACAATAAATAAGGAAACTCTTTTTTTGACACATTGGTGGAAGATTGTAAGGAATTAATCAAATACTTTGAAGAGGTGTTAATTGTTTTTACTCATAAATCTGTGAATAATATATCCCATCAGTTAGCTCAGGTTTCTTATTCTAAGTCAGATCCACAGGAGTGGTATCATATGGCACCTGATTTTCTTATTTGTAATCTTGCCCTGCAGGGTGTTCTTCAAGCAGGGTTCTTTCGGCCGACATTGTTTAAAGATGCTCACCAGTTTGTTTTGAAATGTGATCGATGTCAACATGTGGTAACATGTATAAGAGGGATGAGATGCCTCTTAATGTGCTTCTCGAGGTTGAGGTCTTCGATGTTTGGGGAATTGACTTAATGGGGCCATTTGTCTCATCTTGTAACAATCAGTATATCTTGTTGACAGTTGATTACGTGTCAAAATGGGTTGAAGTTAAGGCGTTGCTAACGAACGATGCGAAAGTGGTGCTTACTTTTCTTCACAAGCAGATATTCACAAGGTTTGGAACTCCAAGATTCATAATGAGTGATGAGGGGTCGCATTTTTACAATAGCAAGTTCACTGCTATGATGAAAAGATATAATGTGAATCATCGCATTGCTACGGCTTATCATCCTCAGGAAAATGATCAAGCTGAGGTGTCTAACAGAGAGATCAAGCGCATTTTAGAGAAGGTTGTGTGTCCATCAAGGAAAGATTGGTCTTTGAAGCTTGATGAAGCTATTTGGGCTTATAGAACAGCATATAAGACTCCATTGAGAATGTCGCCGTTTCAGTTGATTTATGGTAAGAGGTGTCATTTTCCTGTGGAGCTCGAGCATAAGGCATATTGGGCTTAGAAGAAGTTGAATCTGGACTTAGATGCGGCTAAAAAGAAGAGGATGCTTCAATTGAATGAACTCGACGAGTTTCGACTTCAAGCTTATGAGAACAACAAAATATATAAGGAGAAAGTCAAGAGGTGGCACAATCGGGGTTTAGTGCTCAAATCATTTGTTTCGGGGAAACAAGTTTTTTTGTTCAACTCTCGTCTCCGTTTTTTTTCCGGAATGTTGAAGTCAAGATGGTCAAGGCCGTTTATTGTCAAAACTGTGTTTCCACATGGAGCGGTGGAGATTTTTGAGAATGATCCGGGCCAAGAATTCAAGGTAAATGGTCAGAGGTTGAAGCATTACTATGGTGACACGGCAAACCGCGAGGTGGTTAGTGTCGTTCTACTGTCCGTTTGATCTCGAGATTCTACGTCGAGTTAGCGACGTAAAAGAAGCGTTTATTGGGAGACAACCCAAGTTTATTGTACATTAGTAAGTAGAGGAAGCAAGAAGAAAGGAGAAAATCACAAAAAAATCAGAAAAAAAATTCAGAGATCACTTCAGAAGCTTGGCTTTCCCGCACTGTTACAGCACGCGCCCGTGCCGATTTGGCAGAAGTAGCGCGCATCTGCGGTGTCTCAGCGAGCGCCCGCGTCGGGCCCTGACTCAAAACAAATAAAAGGCAGTTAAAGGAAAAAAATGGGAATTTTATTCCAAAATCAATTCCCATCCGAATTTTACTCCCCCACATCCCATAATTCCCTCTCCAAATTAAACCCATTACTCCCATTATTCCCATAATCAAATCCCACTTCTATTCCATATATAATACTCTTTTCACCATCTATATATACACACACCTCATACACAACTTCTTCACCAATTCACAAATTCTCAAACACAAATTCTCTCTCAAACACAACTCTTATTCTCTCTTATCACTTCCAATGGCATCCAAGAGAGAAAGAACAGAAGTCGATAGCAGCACCACCAATTTATCAAGTGTGGGTGGTGTAAGGCCAAGGTTCTCTACTCCCGAGGCTGAAACAGAGTATACTAGACTTCTTTCGAAGCCAATCATCAAGGAGCGAGGTTTTCTGCCATCAGGGAAGGATGGTCAGATATTGGAGATGATTCTTGAGATGGGCTGGGTTCCTATTTGCGAGGCACCCGCTGCGTGCCCATGAGTGTTGTTCGCGAGTTTTATACGAATGCCAAGGCCGAAAAGAATTGCTTCACAATGGTTCGAGGGAGAACGGTGGAGTATAGTATAGAGGCTATCAGGACTGTGATTGAGCAGCCCGCGAGGAAGGTGGGGCAGGACACCTAGAACGATAAGACTCTAGAGGACTTTGATCTGGATCTTATTGTTGCTACTTTGTGCCAGCCCGATACTCACTGGAAGATCAAGAGGGGCACGATCGAGTATTCTACGTTCCCGGCTTCCAGAATAAACAGGTTTTCCCGTGCATGTAACGCTTTTATATGTGCTAATATCATGCCATCTTCGCATGTGCATGAGATTATTGTGGAGCGTGCACGGTTGTTATGGTACATTCTTCAGGGCGATTATATGGATTTGGGGATGGTGATTTATCAGGGGATTCTGAAGTTCTTGAGGGGGAGTACTACGGGGTCTATTCCATATGCGTCTGTGGTGACGAAGCTGTGCGTGGCAGTTGGTGTTCATTGGCCCGCACACGAGCAATTGCAGATCCCGAGTGGTCCTATTGACAGCACTACTTTGGATACGATACAAGAATGGGATGGAGGCAAGCCCGATCTGAAGGGGCTTGGTTATACTTTTGACCACCTACCTGGTGGGAGGCCAGCTACTGGAGCCACTCAAGAGAGCAGGACTGTATTGAGATCTCAGCTAGGAGATGAGGCAGGGCCATCACAGCAGGCGTATGAGGAGGAGAAAGGAGCTGATATGGGAGCTGGCATGAGTTCGACGCAGTACAGGCATCTGGCACAGAGGATGGATGCGATGCATGACATCCACAACAGGTTCGCACGTGTTCTCACCCAGGCACTTGGGACAGCTTTCAGAGCCAACAGAGTTGATATCCAGTGGCTAGTTTTTGGTGATGATTCCATGTATCCACCTCCGGACACACCTGACACTCCACCCGCTGAGGGTGAGGATTCTGATTCTGATTAGGTATGCCTGATTCCTTATTATTACCTTCACTGAGGATAGTGAATATTTTAAGTTTGGGGGTAGTAGTTGAAGGAATATGTTTTGTGTGAGTCTCATATAGTTGCATGTTCATGATAGTTTAGTTCATATAGTTTGCATATTTTGCCATATAGTTTTTTTTATTTTTGGTAGTTTTATGTTATTTCTTTCATATAGTTTTCATGCATTTTCATTATAACATGATCCCTGAGATAATTTTTTGACTTGTGATATTGATGCTAGTGTAGTGATGTCGTGTTTAGAGATGTTAAGTCGTATTAAGTTGATTTGCATGCTAGAGACACTTTTATTTTACTAAGTCTTATAGGTTGCTAGAGTGCTAGATCATAGTCATGGTTTGTTATTTTGTCGAGGTTTAATCACTTGTTTATATTTAGAATTTATGATATTCTCTAAATAATAAAAGACATGGATATTTAAAAAGTGGAGGAAAATTGGATTTCATTGCTAGTTGTGTGGCTAGGTGTCAAATGGCTAGTAGCCGACTCATATTTATATGAGTAGACTAGGGTTGGATGAGATAGAGCGAAATGCACTCATTCAGAAATTCATAGAAAAAAAAAGAATAAGTGTTATGTATAATTGATCATGAGTGGGCTCTTTAGTACTTGAGTTATTAAGTTCTTAGGGGACTTTGTGCATAGTGGCCTAATGCTTTTATAGTCTGGGATCCGCTAACCTAACGCTCGCTACATGGGTACTATTGTATAAGTTTTTGTGGACTCTCATCATCCGTCGAGTCCACATCTGTTAGCAATCCTTCAGCTAAATTGGATTCCATCTTCTCCTTATTCTTCTTCCAGGCTGCATCACAAAAGGACTCAATACCTTGAACTTTGGTCATTTGAGCATGAACATCTCTAGATGTTTTCCATGCCTTATTCATTTCATGTTCTCGTTCAAGCTGCTTCTTCAAGATCTCTTCTTTCTTCAAGGACCCAGTTAATTAATTCTTAGCAATTTTACACTCAATTCCCAATTTTTCAAATTCAATAAACTGAGATTCTAGCACATTATTCCTCTCACTTAAAAACAAATTATTTTCTTTGATTTTAGCATTTTCCTTAGTAAGAGACTTAAGTGTAACACACAAATGATATAATTCTGTAGACATGTCATTTATTGCATCATTACACTCAGCTTTAGATAAATGTGCAAGGTTAGTGGTGATTACCTGATTACTTGAAGAGCTTGTCTTTGTTTCATCAGACTTGGCCATTAGGGCTAGATTGACATAGCTGACATCTTCATCCTCATCCAGACCATCTGCTGCCCAGTCATTTTCTTGTGTAATGAAAGCCCTTTCCTTTTGTTTGAGCAACTCAAAATATTTCTGTTTATAATCCACAGGCTCAAACTTCTTCTTGATGGAATCTGACTTTCTACACTCACTGGCAAAGTGCCCTGCCAAGCCACATTTGAAACATTTGAATTTTGATTTATCTACCATGTTTCTATTTGGCTTAGTTGCTCCAAAGTTCTTCTTAAACTTGAGCTTGGAAAATCTCCAGGAAAGAAATGCTAGATGTTCATCAATATCCTCCATGTCATCTTGGCTTAAAGAATCTTCATTTTCTGCTACCAGCCCCTTGCCCTTGTTTTCAAAGACCTTTGAAGTAGACTCAACAGCTTCTATCTTCATCTCCTTCTCTTTCTCTAACTCAGCAACAAGTGCAATGGAACCTCCTTTCTTCCTCTTTTTCTCCATTCTTTCATCTTGCTCTATTTCAAGCTCATAAGTCTTTAGAATGCCAGACAGTCTCTCTAGAGTAAATTCCTTGTATTATTATGAATTTCTCAAGGAGACTGTCATTGGTTTCCATTCTTTTGGTAGGAATCTCAGAAACTTGAGGTTAGAATCTTTGGTTTGGTAGACTCTTCCATGCAACTTTAGAGCATTTAGTAGCTTTTGAAATCTACTAAAGATATTAGTGAGAGTATCACCTTCTTCAACGTGGAAATGCTCATATTGCTGAATTAGTAACTACATCTTGTTTTCTCTAACTTGTTCAGTGCCATCACAGATAATCTGAATAGTATCCCAAACTTCCTTGGCAGTTTTGCAATTGATGATGTTGTCAAACATGTCACCATCAACTCCATTGAACAGAATATTCATGGCCTTCTTGTCTTTCCTGACTTGTTCAATATCAGGATCTGACCATTCATGCCTTGGCTTGGGAACTGATGGCTCGTTTCCAGTTGCAGCTCTCATTGGTACATGAGGGCCTCTCTCTATGCAATCCACATAGGCCTCATCTTGAGAAAGTAAATGGAGATGCATCTTTACCTTCCAGTGATGGTAATTATCTGTGTCCAGAAAAGGAATCTTGACTCCAACATCCTTCTTGTTCATCTTGCTGTTTGTTGTGATCTTTAAACTCTTTGTTCTTTAAGAGCTTGCTCTGATACCAATTGTTAGTCCCTAACAATGCAACAAGAATTACAGAAGGGGGTGGTTGAATGGAATTCTTGAAACTTTTTCTGAATTACAAAATGTTCTATCTTAATAATATATATAGGTGTTTGATTTGCTAAGTGGGAAATAAGAGTTAGTTAAATCAAAACACAAAGTAATAAAAACACAAGTCTTTAAAAATTTCTGGTGGATTTGAATGTATCCACCGGAGATATATATATATATATATATCAAGAGAACCCTGAGAAGCTTGAATAGCTCACAGCTGCTTACAACAATAAGAACAACTAAACTTTTCAGAGAAATGCTAAGGATACAGCTTACAATTGTTTCTCTTAGAAAAAATGTATTGCTTAGTCTTGTTGTTATTCTAATTGCTACTCTTGGTTTATATATCACCAAGATTACACAGTAATAAGACAAGATAATAAAAGAAAACCTATCAAGTCTAATACTATGCTACTTCATTACTCTGTTCCAACATCTTTGAATATCTTCATAATAGTATGGAAATGGTAATGCTTCTTTGTTCTCAAAAACCCAGTTGAATAGGCTTCCACATTCCTTTTGCATGCACTTGACGCATGTGACTGTGTTGTCACTGTCAACTGATATTTGAATTGATTATCCGTCGGGTACATGATCATCCGTCGGGTTGCCTTGTTGATCATCCGTCGGGTAGCTTTGTTGATCATCCTTCAAGTAGCTATTTGGCACTTGACTTCATTTCATTTATGCAGAATTACAAGACTCCATATATGTACAATTAATCAACCTATTCTGCATATCTAATTAAAGTCAACATGACTTATATGCTACTACAGAATCTAAACAAAGGTGTTTGCAGAAATGTGCTTCATGACTTATTATTACACAAGCTACTCACTCGATGGATAACAAATCATCATCCGTCGGGACTATATTGAGTCATCTGTCGGGACTATATTCCTTATCCGTCGAGTGCTACATTTTTCACTAAGTTAAATCTACTAAGGTTTTTTGTTAATGAAATCATCAAGTTCACAACATATTCAGAACAATCTCCCCCAATTTATGTCTACTAGACTTGTAGCCATAAATTAAGAGAAACTTGATGATAACAAAACACCCTAAAAATACAAATTTAAATGGAAGTAGATAAAACTGTAAAGTGCTTTAATTAACAAAATGTACAAAGATTTGCTCACGGTCATTTTCAAGGCGCTCCTCTAGCCAGAACATATTAATCTATTTCCTTGAATATCTGGATCTCTTTCCAAGCTTCCTGTTGTTTTCTTCTATATGATTTTGGAGCTGTCTGTGGAATTCCAGTTCATCAGATTCTGAGAGATTTAGCATTTCTTTCATTTCCAAAAGAGTCTCATTGCTAGAGATGCTCAATTGGTCTTCTAATCTGAAAAATCTTCTAACTCCTTTATCATCCATGAATTCCATCAGCCAGTAGGGCCTTAGATGCACTCTCTTCCCTGTGTAAGGAATAGTTAGAGACTTTGGGAGTGCATCTTTGGCTCTAATACTCCTCAGTTCTTCAATCTTCTTTAGAACAAGTCTTCTAGCTATCATATTGAATCCAAAGTTCTTCTTGAAGGATGAATAAACCTTTATCAGCACAGATTGGCTTTCTTGAAGGATCCTGTGAAGTGGCCATTGTATCTCTTTTCCACCCTTGTACTTGAATACTAACTTTTCAGGTAGATTCCTGTAAGCATCAATCCCTCTAACTTCTTCCAGTTCATTTAGATAAAGGTTTAAATCTGAGAATTCCTTGATGTCACAGATGTACATGATGTCTCCCTTGTTGACTTTGGTTAGGGCCTTGGATCTGAGAGTTGAGGGCTTCACTTTCTTGACTGCTCTGGTATTTGTCTTCTTTGGCTTCATGAATTGAGGTAGATTGAGTTCAGGTATTGGTAGACTATCCCAGTCTATTGGCTCATCCTTTGGAATGATAGGTTCACCATGAAAGTTCTTGGATGGATCTATCTTGAATTCTCCATGTGCCACAGAGCGCATGGATGTTTGAGTTGTTGCAGATGTAGACTCTTTGGGAAAGTACCCTTTCATCTCCTCATCACTGAAGTCCAATTTTCTCTTGATTCTTTGCTTGTACCTTGGCTTCTTTGTCGGTGGAGGTGCATTTTGCATTTCTTGATATTGAGATTCAACAATTTCAGATGGTTGTGCAAAAATTTATTGTGTGGGTTTCACAGCTTGTAACTTGGCCAAGATAGCAGCTTGCTCCTTCTTTTGTTTGACCTTCTTAGCATCTAGAGCAACTTGCTTCTTTTCTTGCTTCAATCTTGCCTTTTCTTCTCTCTTTGCTTCATCAAATTGAGGGTGTCCAGCCACCACACAAATTTCCTTACCATTCCTAAAAACTTTAGCAATTCTTCTTTTCAATGCTGAATCAGCTGGATCCTTGTAGAATGCTATAGACCTGGCCAACAACTTCTTTTCATCAGGCTTTGGTGTCTCATACACTGTGTCCCAGGGGTTCTTTAGTAAAGATTTTGGATAGTTCACCATTGGCTTCAAAATTAGCTTAGCCTTTGGATATTTGATGCGGGATGGCTGTCCTCTTTCCAGATTATTCATGCTCATTTCATTCACAGAGATTTGCCTGACTTGAGAGTGATGAATGGCTGATTTTTCTGGCTTTTTTACTAACCCAAATCTCTTTTGTATATCCTCATCAATTTTCTCCCAGTTGATTGGACTCAACTGCTTCTTTTGAGTCGCTCTCAATGTGGCTGCTGCTTCATTAATCAGATCAATGTTATCCTTAGTTGGTGGCTTAGTGAAAGCAATTGTGGGCACAATTACTTTGCTAACTTGAATGTTAAGCTGCTTCTCCCCCTCACTTGACTCTTTCTCCCCCTTTTTGTTATCATCAAGTTGTATGGGAGGGAGTTGAGGGAGGTTGCAGGAAGTCTAGCATCCATCCTCTCTATAACATCTTGCTTGACATCAGAAATCTCCTGTTTGATTGCATCCACAATCTGACTATGTTGGAGGGCTTGAATTTTATGCAGCTGGAGTGCTTCAAGATGTGCTGTGAGTAGCTTTTTTGGTGCTAGCATTGGAAGATGCCTGAATGGCTGCTTGGGTGTCATGAATTAGCTTGAACAGAGTTGATTGGAGATGTGAGTAAGAACATTCTTTTGTAAGCATCCAGGCAGGAACAGCTGCATCTCCCCCTATGTCCATGTTATCTTCCTCATCATCCCTATCAGCATCCCCAAAAGAAGCTTCATCCAGTTCAAAATCACTGCCAATATTGGAAGGCATAGCAGTGATTGCATCATTTGCTCTTTGTAAAGATTGTGTAGTGTGCACCAAGTTCAGCAATCTTTCAGCCTCCTCATTGCCCTGTACAGCTAGAGTTTGGTAAGCTCTCACAGGGTGAGTAAATGTCTCAGCATCCAGGGAAATGGAATCTATAACAGCTTGATATTCTTGCTGAAATAGCCTTTCCCTTTCTGCATTATTGACATTCATTGACTCACTTACAATGGTTTCCATCCTTATCACTCATGTACCTGCATTTCTCTCTTGATCTCTCTTTTGTTGCATCAAGGTCTCACCTTGGCTCCCCACCCTCACAACCTCACCTTCACCATCTATGGTGGGACTTCTCATACTCACTTTTTCCAATCTTGAATAAATGCATTGCATTTGTTCACTCTTTTCCTCTCCTTTTTCCTGGGAGTAACCTAGACTCTCACTCATTTCACTCCTTTCCCTCAATCCTAGGAGTGATTGCACTACCACTAAGTCTTCTGCACTTGTAATAATGGATGAGATTTGAAGCTGTGCAGAGACACTCGATAGATAAGGGATATCGTCGGGTTAGCAATTTGACTATCCGACGGATAACTGCTGTTAAGCTTATCCGTCGGGATATAATCACTACTCGATGAATGAACGATATCCATCGAGTGAGTATAAATGAATGAGTTTGGAGTGGAAACTATTGTGGACTCTGTGCAGATTGATGAGAATTTTGGCACAGATGTCTCAACAGTTTCAGAAAGAAATGGCAAGTGAGCCAATACATCATCTAGAAGATGATGCTCACTTGCTTGGATTTTTGGCTTCTCCAAGAGAGTTAAAGAAGGAGAATTTGGAAGTGATGTGTTTATCATGTCAATATCCAAGGAGTGTGTGGGAGAATTTGGTGTTTCAGGGGCTTCAATTGTTAGAGATTTTGGCCGTGACTCCATATTTATTGGAGCCACATCAACTTGACTTTGAGAAGGTGCAGTGACTATGTCTTTAGCACCAGTTTGCACAGTGTGTGAACCCTGTGCATCCCCAAGGGTTTTTGATTTCTTCTTTCTAGTGTAAGTTTGGGGTGAGCTTGTGTCCCTTACCCTTTTGGCTTGTGCTTTTGGCTGAGAGCTTTGTTCAATAGTCACATCCTTTTGGGAGGATGCAACTAGTAATGAGCTCAGTTTGTTGGGAAACTGCAGTGTGGCTAGGCTGGGAAACACTCACCTCTCCAACCTTATCCTTAGGGTTTCTTTGATGCTCACCTTTCTTACCCACCTTCACACTCCCCTCTTTTGGTTTGGTGGATTTTATAACTGGAATCTTTTGAGAGACACCATAGGGGGCTTTCTTTGTCTTTGTTTTTGAAATTTTGGGTTTGGCAGCTTGGATAGGCAACTGTTGGGTCAATGACACAGTTTTCATAGCTACACTAGAATGCAAAGAAGATTGTGAGGCTGGAAGAGTAGAGACAGTTGAACTTATCTCACTTACCTGAGGTGCCTCCATAACTGGAAAGTATAAGAGTGGCACCTCTTTGTGATGGTTTGCGCTGTTCAAATCTGCAGTGATTCTCCTTTCTTGAACCCAACAATCTAATTTGTTGGTTGGGTTCTCAAGCACAATATCCTCAGAGAGGTGGTTAGCAAGCATCATTAAAAATCTATCATAATAAACATTTTTACCCCTCTTATTTAGCTCCCCTAAGTTAAACCCCAACTCAAATATGACAAGATCACTAAAGTTGAAAAATTTATTAGTAACTAGCATGTAAAGCATGTTAAGCATAAAGATATTGACTGAATCAAAATTACTGATTTTACCAGAGAATACCTTAGTAACTACATCACATAGATAACTCCATTCCTTCCTAAGACCCAACCTCCTAATTTCACTTAATTTAGAAGTGGAGAGTGCATAGCCCATGGAGTTAAGCATATTAACAATGTCAGTGTCTGTGTGTGGTGAAGTTACAGTATTATCAGGAATTTTGAAACATGCTTTAATAATATCACTATTAACACAGAATTCCTTACCTTTAATAGTGAAAGTGATAGTCTTATCAGTTGAGTTGTATGTTACAGTCATCCACATCTCTTCAAAACTTCACAGTAGATGGTTGGTGATTCCAGCATGGCAGAGTTGAGTTTGCAGTTCTTCACAAAATCCATCATTTTGTGGTAGTCGCCAGACTGTTGAATCCCCTTGTTCACAAGAGCAGTGAAGTTGTTCTTCTCATAAATAAATCCAGTTTGAGACATGATCTTGATGACTGGTGCCATTGTTAGAAAGTAAAAACTTACAGAGAGAGAGAGAGTAAGTGCTTTTGAGAAAGAAAGAAGTTAAAGTAGATGATTTGAGAATGATAAAATAAAAACAATGAAAATGAATTATGCTTTTATACTATCTCAAAAATAACTGTCAAAAATAATAAAGTAAAATAAAGTGACCAATAAGAATTGCCCAAAATAGTCTTTTTAAAAATAAACTATAAAAATTCCATCAATTATCCGTCGTGTTATGCTTACAAACTGTAAGTATACTCGATGGATAATGTTCAGTGAATCAACGGCTAAAAATAAGACAATTCGACGGATGAGGATAAATCAGTTATCCGTCGAGACATAAAATATTCCAGAATAATATTTGATTTTATTAACAAATAGTATACCAACGGATGATCAAACTCGATGGATAAAGATTATCCGTCGAGATGTAAATTTTGACTTGGTCAAAATTTTATCTATGACTAAAAAAATCAATTAAATTTCTGTTTGCATTATAACTTGCAAATTATTTAAAAAGATTCAAGAGTAATTTAATATACCTAACTCACTTACCAATCTTGAAAAGGTGGATTCATCCAGTGGCTTGGTAAAAATATCTGCAAGCTGCTTTTCACTTGGAACAAAATGTAGTTCCACAGTACCATTCATTACATGTTCCCTTATGAAGTGGTACTTGATGTCTATGTGCTTTGTTCTTGAATGTTGTACTGGATTTTCAGTGATGGCAATTGCACTTGTGTTATCACAGAAAATAGGAATCCTTTCCACTTGTAGACCATAGTCTAACAATTGGTTTTTCATCCACAGAATCTGTGCACAGCAACTGCTAGCAGCAATATATTCAACTTCAGCCGTAGAAGTAGGAACTGAATTTTGTTTTTTACTGAACCAGGACACAAGCTTGTTTCCTAGAAATTGACAGGTTCCTGTTGTACTTTTTCTATCAATTCTACAACCTGCATAACCTGCATCTGAATAACCAGTTAGATCAAAACCAGAATCTCTAGGGTACCAAATACCAAGTTTTGGTGTTCCCTCGAGATATCTGAAAATTCTCTTAATAGCTACTAAATGAGATTCTCTAGGATCAGCCTGAAATCTAGCACAAAGACATGTAGCAAACATTATGTCTGGCCTACTAGCTGTTAAGTACAGAAGTGAGCCAACCATGCCCCTATAACTTGAAATATCCACAGACTTTTCAGTAGTGTTTAATACAAGCTTAGTTGCAGTGGCCATGGGAGTTTTTGCAGATGTGCAATCCATTAGACCAAACTTCTTTAAAAGATCATAAATGTATTTAGTTTGACTAATTAATATTCCATCACTAATTTGCTTAACTTGCAAACCAAGAAAGTAAGTTAGTTCTCCCATCATGCTCATTTTATACTTACTTTGCATCAATTTGGCAAACTTTTTGCAAAGTTTTTCATCTGTAGAGCCCAAAATAATGTCATCTACATAAATTTGAACAAGCATGCTAGAGCTATTAACATTTCTAAAGAATAAAGTTTTGTCAACAGTACCTCTTGTGAAATGATTCTTTAAAAAGAACTTTGATAAAGTGTCATACCAGGCTCTAGGTGCTTGCTTAGTCCATAAAGTGCTTTCAAAAGATAGTAAACATATTCAGGAAAATTTGGATCTTCAAAACTAGGAGGCTGAATGACATAGACTTTCTCCTCCAAATCTCCATTCAGAAAGGCACTTTTGACATCCATTTGATAGACCTTGAAATTGGCATGGGCTGCATAGGCTAAGAAAATTCTGATGGCTTCAAGTCTTGCAACAGGGGCAAAGGTTTCATCAAAATCTATTCCTTCTTATTGACAGTAGCCCTTAGCAACCAATCTAGCTTTGTTCCTGACCACTATGCCATTTTCATCCATCTTGTTTCTGAATACTCATTTGGTGTCTATTTGATTCTTTCCTTTAGGCTTGGGTACCAGCTTCCATACCTTATTCCTTTCAAATTGGTTTAGCTCCTCCTGCATAGCTAAAATCCAATCAAGATCCAATAAAGCTTCTTCTACCTTCTTTGGTTCTTCCTTAGAGAGGAAGCTGCTATATAGACATTCTTCTTGAGTTTCTCACCTTTTTTGAACTCTAGAAGATACATCACCAATGATGAGATCAAAGGGGTGATCCTTTGTCCATTTCCTTTGGTGAGGTAGATTAGCTCTAGATGAAGAGGCCTCATTGTTGTCTTGATGTGTGATTGAGTTTTGATTATTAGAAACTCCCCCTGAATTAATGGATCTTTGATTTAAGAAAGGGAAACTTTCTGTAAGTGATCTATTCTGACTTCCAGCTTCTTTTGATGACCTGACGGATGGTGAATTTTACCGATGGATGAAGCTGGTTGTCTCCCGACAGATAAAACAGATTTTCTCCCGACGGATGAAGCATTTTACAACTCGACTGATGTTGAATTTTGTGCTTCATTGGTAGTGGATTTTTCTGCATTATCCTTTGATACTGTTTCTTGATCACTTTCATCATTACTGTCATCACAAACCATCTCCACATTGTCAAATTTGAGGCTCTCATGGTAATCTCCATCTTGCAGTCCTTCAATCTTTTTATCATCAAACACAACATATATTGATTCCACAACAATGTTGTTTCTTAGATTATAGACTCTGTATGCTTTACCAACAGCATATCCAACAAAAATTCCTTCATCTGCTTTAGCATCAAACTTCCCATACTGATCAGTTTAATTTCTCAAGATATAACATTTGCAGCCAAAGACATGAAGAAAATTTAGAGTTGGCTTCTTATTCCTGAACAATTGATAGGGAGTCAAGCATTTTGCTTGATTAACCAGAGAGATATTCTGAGTGTAGCATGCAGTATTTACAGCTTCAGCCCAGAAATATGTTGGTAACTTAGATTCTTCAAGTATTGTCCTTACAGCTTCAATAAATGATCTGTTCTTTCTTTCTACTACTCCATTCTGTTGTGGAGTTCTTGCTACTGAAAACTCATGAAAAATCCCATTTTCTTCACAAAATGCTCTCATGACAGAGTTTTTGAACTAAGTTCCATTGTCACTCCTGATTCTTCTAACTTTGAAATCAGGATGATTGTTGACTTTCCTTATGTGATTGATGATAATTTCACTAGCCTCATCTTTGGACTTAAGGTAATATGTCCAAGAGAACTTTGAGAAATCATCTACAACTACTAGGCAAAATCTTTTCCTTGAGATGGACAACACATTGACTGGTCCAAACAAATCCATGTGTAGCATTTGTAAAGGTTCTTTAATTGTTGAATCAAGCTTCTTTCTGAATGATGCTTCATTCTGAATGAGTCGGTATAGGATCGATATATATTATTATTGACCTGATTTTCATTCTGAACGCACTGAGATATATCTTTTAATGATCTGACGTATGTATTACATGAAATATATGATTATGTGTTATACGAATACCATGATTACGTGCTATATGATATACATGCTATCTGTTTACAGTTTAAAATGCCATGATAAATTATAAACGATCGGGTAGATGTCAAGACGTATAGTTACGTCGATTGAGTTTGGTTCTGTCAATTAAGATAGTCCTTTTGTTTATACAATCGAGTAGCATGGAGCGCAGTCAAGTGTTAGACGGAGATAGTAGCCATCAGTTATAAGCAGAGTAATATTAAGAGGTTATCGAGCATACCAGGCAAGTACCCTAACTTCACTTATCTTTCAAGTGACGTTTATTTCGAATCATATTATGCAATTATTTATGTCATCCCTTATCATTCAAGTGATATTGACTCTAGATTTATTCTTTCAATTTCTCTACTATTCTAAGTTCAGAATAGTTAAATATTTTTACATTTCGCTATAAATTACTCTATACAGTGGAACATTGAATTGAGATTAGCGAATAACTAATTGTTCTAGTTATTTCTCCATCGATTGTTGAGATAACTCTGGACCATGAGAAACGGAGAGTTATATGGTTAAGGATGTCCTTTGATTCGGCTCCTTTGATCAAAATGTTTTATGGATTGGATGAATGCGTAAGTGACCGGGACGGACGGTCCAGCGGAGGGCTATTTCTACGTGTTATATAAAATATTATGACACCATTTTTGCCATAGGCAGGTATATTGCCTTTTTATCTGAGTACTCGTGTTTTGGGGACATGTTTCTATGAATCATGACCTTGTGCTATCACACGGGCTGATCAGCATGTGATAGTACGTCCGTCGGAGTTAGATTCCAATATAAAAATTTTCATTTATTATTTATAGCTTGTGAAGCTTTTATTATTGATCAAATATTACTGATTTTATCATGTTGTTCAATTATTATCAGAATGTGGTTTATCTTTTCAAGCACCTTTTATACTGCTTGCTGAGCATTTCTTTCGCTCATACTTGTTTATCAATCTAATCTTTCAGCTAAGCCATAACAGGCTTGAGATCCAGGTTTGATCAGAAGTCGAGTGCTTGTAAATAGTTGGGTGTGTTTTCCAGGTAGATTATTTTGGGACGCTTGGATAATTTAGAGGTTTGTAATAAAATTTGAATAAGTTGTAAAACTAATTAAACTTATGGTTTGTAATAACATTTGGTTTGTATTAGTGCCTGTTCCATACTATAACCTGTGATCGATCCAGTGCAGGTAAAGGGGTCATATTTATTATATTATTCCGCTGTGATTATTTTATTTTAGTTTAGTGGCTAGTGACCCCCAAATCTAGAACCCGGGTTTGGAGGGCGTCACACCCTATCCGTCAAATTTACTTACAGTGTGTATGTATATGTCGATGGATAATTTTTGGAATTTCTATAGTTTTTTTTTAATTTTAAACGGTTATTGATTATCATTGAATACTTTATTTTACTTTTAATTATTTGTTTATCTTTTTGTGAGAAAGTATAAAAGCCCTTTTCATTTTTGTATTTCACTTTTATCTTTCTCTGGATTTACAAAGCAAATTCCACTCTCTTCATCTCCAAAATCCCTTTCTCTCTATAACTGCATACTAAGCAAACATGGCACCAGTAGTCAAAATCATGTCTCAATCTGGGTTCGTCTACGAGAAACATAACTTCGTAGCATTTTTGGACAAGAGTATTACTTCTGAAGACCACAAGCTGATGAACTTCATTAGCAACTGCAAGTTGAAGTATTCTATGTTCGAGTCTCCTAAAATTTATAGCGAGGTTGTGGAGCAAGTTTGGACCAAAGCCATTTTCAACTCTACAGACATGACCATTACCTTCAGTCTTAAAGGTAATGATTTCTGTGTTCTGTGATGAAGTTCAAGCTTGTATTAAATTGCCTGAAAATAACACATTTGTTCCACACACAGACACTAATGTGAGTAACATATTTAAGTCTATGGGTTACTCTATTGATTCTGCTAATTTAGGTGGAATCAGAAGAAAGGGCCTTAGAAAAGAATGGAGTTTTCTATGTGATTCATTTATAAAAGTATTTTCTGACAAAATAAGTAATTTTGATGTAATTACTTCTTCCATGCTTAATATGTTGTACATGCTCTTAAATGATAAATATTTTAATTTTAGCAATTATGTTATGCTAGAGTTAGGGTATAAGTTAGGAGATGTTAATAAAAGACCATATAATGTGTATTATGCTAGGTTTCTTATAATGCTAGCTAATCATGTATCTAAAGATCTTTTAACTGAGAACCCAAATAACAAGCTTTCTTGTTACGTCCAAGAAAAGAGAGTGCTTACTAATTTATGCAGGAACAATCTCAATGATGAAGTGTCTCTTCACTACATTCCAATCATGGAAGCACCTTAGGTAAATGAGGTAAATGTTCATATCTCTAACACTTCCCAACCTACTATTTCTTTGAGTTCAATTGTGGTTGTGACATCTGTGACTGTGACCAAACAAATGCCTACCCAAGCCACTAAACCAAAATCTTTTAAATCCATATCAAAGAAGCCACGCTCTAGTTTCTCCCAAAAGAAACTAGTTTTAAAAACTACCACATCACCTGAGGGGAGTGTGAAGGATAGTGAGCAAGGTGAGGGAAAGGGTGAAAATCAAAGAAGCCCTAAGAATAAGGTGGTTAGTGTGTCCCAACCAAGCCACTCCCCAGTCTTCCAAAAGGATGTGGTGCTTAATAAGGAAATTAGCATATTACCAGTTACATCCTCCCAAAAGGATGTGACTGTTGAAATAAGCTCTTCTCCAAGAGCATAGAACAAAAGAGGTAGGGACATCAAAGACTAAACTCAAACTTATATTAGAAAGAAGAAGTTGAAACCCTTGGGGGAGTCACAGGATGCACACACAGTGCCAATTATAGTCAAAGACTCGTTACAACACCATCTCAAAGTCAGTTTGATGTGGCTCCAATAAATGTAGAGTCACAGCCAAATTATCTTATTATTGATACACCACATACACACAATTCTCCCACAAACTCACTGGATGTGGAAATGATAAACATATTAATTGTTAATTCTTCATCTTTAAAATTCATGGAGGAGCCAACATCTACAACAAGTGAGCATCATCTTATTGATGATTTGTTGGCTCATTTGCCCTTTCTTTCTGAAACTAATGATGAGTCTGTGCATAAAAATCTAAAATCAATCTCCACAGACTCAACCATAGTTTCAAATCCTAAATCTTTTATTTCTACTTCCTTGACAGATATTCCTCATCTTTCGATCAGTGATTGTCCCTCGATGGATAAGCTTAACAACAATTATCCGTTGACATTCACAACTGCTACTTCGACGGATATCCCCTATCCATTGAAAGTCTCTACACAACTTGATATCTCCAAAATTGTGACAAGTGTAGATGACTTAGTAGTTGTACAATCTCTCCTAGGTTTGAGGGAAGGTAGTGACTTGAGTGAGAGGCTGAGTTGCTCTCAGGCAAAAGGAGAGGAAATGAGTGAATTTCCACATACTATTTCTTCCAGCATGGTAAAAGTGAGTGAGAGGAGTCCCACCTTAGGTGGTGAAGGTGAGGGTGTGAGGGTGGGGATCCAAGGGGAGCCCTTGATATAAAAAGAAAGAGAGATTATGAGAGAAAGGCAGGTACATGAGAAATAAGGGAGGAAACCATTGCAAGTGAGTTAAGGAATGCCAATGATGCTGATAAAGAGAGGCTATTTCAGCAAGACTATCAAGCTGTTATAGATTCCATCTCTTTGGGTGCTGAGATATTTACTCACCATGTTCCAGCCTATCAAATTTTGGATGAACATGGCAATGAGGATGTACAGAGGATTCTTAATCTGGTACATACTACAGCTTCAATGCTAAGAGCAAATGATGCAATATCAACTCTCTTCCACCTAAAGTTGGTGATGATTTCCAGTATGATTATGGTGACTCTTATGGGGATGAGTCAAATGGGGAAGATATTGATGTAGCTGGCATGAACATAGGGGGAGATGCAGGCCCTAGTTCATCTACTGACTCCAGCCTGGATGCTAATAAAAGATTGCAGTTATCATCATTTCAACTCCACAATGTTCAAGCTAATTCACAAGACTCGATCAGCCCTTCCATCCACCACTAATTCCAGTACCAGATGTCTTCTAGAAGCCCATCTTGAATCTCTACAGTTGCACAAAATTCAGACTCTTAAATAGAATCAATATGTGGATGAGCTCAAGAACACAATTGATGAAGTCAAGGAAAATAAAGATCAAGATTCCTGAGTCAACAATGAAGGACATTCAACAGAAACTCGGAAAAGAAAGTGATCTAAGTAGGAAGGTTGAGGCATTGAGTTTAAGATTGACAAATATTGAGAACTCAGTGGCCAAGATACTCTCAAATAAAGAAGCTCCAACTCATCTCCTTCAACAAATGATGGCTACAAAAACCTCAAACCCTGATCTACTTGATGCTAACAAAAAAGGGGAGAAGGATATACATGTACAAATCTCAAAAGTGTTAGTTCCAGCTATCACATTCTCAAAGCCACCAGTTATGGATAACATAGATCTCATAACCCTTGCAACAGCTGAACTGAAGCTGAAGGAAAATAAACAAAGGATAGATAAAAGAATTGAGAAGGTGCTTGGTTTAATTGCAAATCAAGAAAAATCTGTGAAGCATTCCACTCAATTGAATCCAATCTCTTTGGATGAAATGAAAGCAAGGGAACTTGGAAAAAGGAAAAACTTCAACAATAAGACATCAACAGTCCATTGTGATTTTGAAGCCTAAAAATCATTCATCAAAACTCTCAATCAAAAATCCAATGGACCAAGTCTATTCCACTCCTAGACCTGATGAATTGAAATTATTGGGTAAATCAATTGCAAGCTTCAAAACTACAAAAGACCCCATACTGAAGAAAAGGATGGCAAGGATCTACTGACATGGGAGTTTGATCTGTGTGATGAATGGTCATCCTTAGTTTGGAGAAGCCAAAAAAGAAGAGAAGCTGAGGCTAAAATATAATAAAAAGCAGGCTGCCAAAGAAGCTGAGCAAAAAGGTGAAAATCCTGCTACCAAAACTGAAAGTGAGAAGCAAGATGAACCCAAGCAAAAATTTGTAAAAAGGGTAAACGTTAGAGCCAAGAGGAAGTTGTTTGAAGATGAAGAAGAAGAATCCAAGCTAACTCAGTCTACCACAACAAATCAAATAACTGTGTCTACAATGGAGCAAGTTGAGTTCAAGATCCATCCTGATGTGAATTTTTATGTTAAGCCAATAATTTTAAAGGATGAACCAATAGACTGGGAAAGCCTACCAATCCCTGAGCCAAACCTACCCATTCCCAACAAGAAAAGAAGGAAGAAATCAGCAAGAAAACAAGTCAAACCAGTTTTGCCCTAATCAAAATCATTGTCCAAACCCAAGCCAACAGTCAACAAGGAAGATCAACTCTTCATCTGTGAAATAAAAGAAATTTTAGACCTCAACCTCTATCTGGATGAGCTGGACGATGTTAGAGCAATTGATGCTTCCTACAGATTGCCAGAGAGGTCGGTGTTTAGGTATAAGGGTGGAAAGGAAATAACTTGGCCTATATACATGATTCTCAATGAAGGCTACAATGTCTTGGTAAAAGTATTTTTTGCTATAAAGAAGGGTTTTGGATTTACCAAGGTGGCCAAAACAGAAGTACTTAAGAAAATTTAACAAACCAGACAAAGATGGAGAGATCCAAATACACTACCAAGAGTCTTAACTATTTCATACACTGGAAGTAGAGTGCATTTGAGACCATACTGGATGATGGAGTTTAGGGATAAAAGATTTACCAGAAGATTCTTCAGACTAGAAGACCAATTAAAAATATCAAGCAATGATACTCTCAAGGAAATGCAGGAGATGCTGGATCTCAATAATGAAGATGAATCTGAGTTCTATAGACAACTTTAAAATCAGATATAATAGAACAATGAGAAATTAGGGAAGAAAACTAGACAGTAAAGGAAAAATAATTAATCTTCTAGTTCTAGAGGAGCACCTTGAAAATGGCATGTGAGATTTCTACAATTTCTCTTGGTACAAATTTTCAATAATATGCAACAGTTAGCATTTTTATCTACAATTATCTGTTTAATTTGAATAAGGTATTTTATTATCATCAAGTACTCCTAAATTTATGCATATAATTCTATTAGACATAAATTAGGGGAGATTGTTAGGAATATGTTGTAGGCTTGATGATAATTCACCAAAACACCTTAGTAGATTTAATTAAGTATGTTTCTAACTATCAACGGATAACCACACTTGTTCATCCATTGATAGAGTAGCTTATATTTCAATAAGTTTTTGTAGCACATTTCGATATAATATAATTACTTTGAGGTTTATAAGTTGTTGGAAATTCTAAGTCATGTTGACTACTAAAAAGATATGTAAAATAGGTTGGCTAATTGTAAATAAGAGATGCCTTGTAATTTTGCATAAATAAAAGAGTATCAACGGCTAAGCAAACACTTTCAACGGATAAACTACAAAGCCTTGACGGATGACTCAAGACACTTTTAACGGATAATCCATTAGAGACTCAATGGATAACTCAAGTTAAGTATCGACGGATAATACTAAAGTCTCGACGGATAACTAATTCAAATAGCGGTTCAAAGTGACTTGACAGTCACATGGGTTGATTTAATATAAAGGAAATATGGTAGCTTATTTGCAGGTTTTAGAGAACAAAGAAGCATTTCCATTTACATGCTTAACTAAAGATATTCAAAGATGACTAATAGAGAAATGAAGCAACATGTGAATAGACTTAGATACTTTTTTCACTATTTATCTTATTCATATGTAACTTGATAGTATATAAATCAAGAGTAGCAAGTAGTTAACAAAGGGATTTTGAACTGAGAAATAGAAAAAGCTACATCTATTAGGAATTCTCTTTGTTCATCTTTATAAAATACTTATAAGTAGTTGTGTGCATTCTTGTATCACAGAGTTCTCCAATCTTTATATATATCTCTGGTGGAAAGATCAATCCACCAGAAAGTTTCTACACAGTCTTGTTTATTTACTTTATGTTTGAATACTTGAATTCTTATAATCCGCACTACTGTATATTAATTCAAAGTTATATATATTTAAAAGAGTTTTTAAATTTCTAAAAGAAACCAGAATTCCATTTAACCACCCTTCTATAATTCCGTTGTTAGATTGTTAGGGAATAACACTACTTGTAGACCTCTTACCTATTCAGATGAGGGACTTTGATGTTATTTTGGGAATGGATTGGCTGGAGCGACACAAAGCTACAATTGATTGTCCAGGAAAAAGATTAATTTTTGGCGACCCCAATTCGCCCGAGTTCGAGTATCAGGGTTCGAAGCCTAGTGGTTATGGAAAATTCATTTCGGCCAGTAAGGCTAAGAAGATGATTGCTCATGGATGTGAAGGATTTTGGCTCATGTGATTGACATGTTCAAGGTGCAGCCAGAATTAGAAGATGTTCTTATTGTTCGTGAGTTTTCATATGCATTTCCCGAAGATTTGGAGGGTCTTCCGCCTGAAAGAGAGGTAGAATTTTCTATAAATTTGTTACCGGATGCACAACTTATTTCTAAGGCACCTTATAGGATGGCTCCGTTAGAGCTATAAGAGCTGAAGGAATAACTGGAGTATTTACTTGATAAGGGTTTTTATCAGACTCAATGTTTCACTTTGGTGAGCACCAGTTCTATTTGTGAAAAAGATGGATGGTTCGATGAGACTCTGTATTGATTATCGAGAGTTGAACCAAATTACTGTGAAGAATAGATATCCATTGCCAAGACTCGATGACTTATTTGATTAGCTTCAAGGGGAAAAAAAATTGAAGAATGATCCACGGTCAGGTTATCATCAACTAAGGCAAGTGATATTTCGAAGACAAAATTCAGGACTCGTTACAGACACTACAAGTTTCTTGTTATGTCTTTTAGATTTACAAATACACTTGCAGTTTTCATGGACGTAATGAACAGGGTATTCAAGGATTTTATGGACAAGTTTGTGATTATGTTTATTGATGATGTATTGTTGTATTTAAAGTCAAGGGAGGAACATGAGGAGCATCTTCGAGTTATGTTGGCAACACTAATAAATAATAAATTATATTCAAAATACAAGAAGTGTAAATTTTGACTTGATCAAGTTACATTTTTGAGACATATTGTATCGGCAGATGGAATCAAGGTGGATCCAGCCAAGGTTGAGGCTATTATCAATTGGCCAAGACCTAGCACTGTGACAGAAGTGAGGAGTTTTTTGGGACTTGCGGGCTACTATCATCAATTTATAGAAGGCTTTTCAATTAATGCGATGCCATTAACGCAGTTGACTCGAAAAAGTAACAAGTTCATATGAACCAATGAGTGTGAGGCTAGTTTTCAAGAATTGAAGAAGAGACTTGTGACATCACCAGTATTGACACTACCATCAGGATTGGGAGGCTATATGATTTATAGCGATGCTTCGAAGAAGGGACTTGGCTGTGTATTGATGTAACATGGAAATGTCTTTGCCTATGTTTCAAGATAATTAAAGCCTCACGAGGTAAATTATCCAACACATGACTTAGAGCTTGTAGCTGTCATTTTTGCATTGAAGATATGACGACACTATTTGTATGGTGATAAGTGTGAGATCTTTACTGACCAGAAGAGTTTGAAGTACATATTCACGTAGAAAGAGATTAATATGAGGCAAAGAAGATGGATTGAATTATTAAAAGACTATGATGTGAGCATTCAATATCATCTTGGAAAGGCTAATAAGGTTGTAGATGCTTTAAACATGAAGGATTTTGGAAATTTGGATGTATTGGTGATGCAACAACAACCTCTTCAGTGTGAGATTGAGAAATTTGGTTTGGAGTTTTATCATCAGGATATCGTTGGTATGGTAGCAAGTTTGCATGTCGAGCCTAGTCTTATCACTAGAATTAAGGCAGCTCAAGATGGAGATGGAGAATTGTGGTCTATTGTCCAGAATATTGATCCTGAAAAGCAACCAGGATTTCATTTTGATGATTATGGCATTCTATAAATGTATAATCGTCTATGTGTGCATGCTAACAAGGAACTCGGGAGGAATTGATGGAAGAGGCTCATATATCACCATTTTTCATTCATCCAGGTGAGACAAAGAAGTATCGATATTTAAACACTTTTGGTGGAGTGGCATGAAATGAGATATTGCCAATTTTGTTTCGAAGTGTTTGACTTTTCAACATGTGAAGATTGAGCACCAGAGGCCAAGTGGCTTATTACAACCATTGGAGTTACCTACTTGGAAGTAGGAAAATATTTGTATAGATTTTGTCATAGTATTGCCTAAGACTTTTAAGAAACATGATGTGATATGGGTGATTGTAGACAGACTCACTAAGTCTGCTCAATTTTTGGCAATTCATGAAAACATGAACTTGGAGAGCTTAGCGCTATTATACAGGAATGAGATTGTTAGACTTTATGGCATTCCAGTTTCGATCGTGTCCGATAGAGATCCCAGGTTCACTTTAAGGTTTTGGAAAGGATTTCAAAAGGCATGGGTTACCAAATTGAACTATAGCACAGCTTTTCATCCACATTTAGATGCATGGGTAGTCAGAGGAAAAATTTAGACCTTGGAGAACATGTTGCGAGCATGAGCATTGGATTGGCATGGAAATTGGGATGACTATTTGCCCTTGGTTGAATTTGCTTATAATAATAGCTGGCAGAGCAGTATTGGTATGGCTTCTTTTGAGGCACTATATGGGCGCAAGTGTAGTACACCTATTTATCAGAATGAAGTAGGAGACAAACATTTAGAGGGTCCTAATCCAGTCCAAGTCACTACAGATAAGGTAACAGTCGCTCGAGAAAGAGTTGACCAAGCTCGATCCAAACAGAAGAGTTATGCTGATAAGGGTAGGCGAGAATATAAATTTAAAGTAAGAGAAAATGTAATAACCCCCAAAATTTTCAACTTTTTTTGTAACCCTTGTGAATAGTGTTTTAGCTGAATGAGAAAACTTTTCATGTCACACTATGTAGGGGTTCTATTATGGATATTCTGAGATTTTATTAGTACTCTATATGGTATATGAGTGTATGTAAAGATCGTCAGAATCCAATTCCGAACACTTTGATTTTTCCCGGAAATACACTAGATACGGAGAGAATTGAGTATAAGGTAACAAGATAAAAAGGATTTAAATTAAAGGATTATAATAGAGGATCATAAAAAGGAATATAATGTATTGAGAAAGGTTATGGGAACCTAAGTAATAAGATCCGGAGTATGATCCTTCAAACGATAAACGAAAACGAAAGTTAAGCGAACCGTATAACAGATCAGCGGTCATTAGGCAAACAATTAGGAAGTTAAGCAAAGGGATTAGAGAGAGTGATGTCACCCAACCAATGAGAAGAGGACAAGGAGGGAAAGATGACATCATAACATGACATAGGCATGACATGGGAAGGAAGGAGATGTGGTGGATTTTTAACTACACAAAATCAAGGTTAAATTGGTAATTAACCAAAAACAAAACAAAACCAAATCAACCAAGCCAAATAATTCATTCTTCATCAAAACAAAAAGAAACCAAGGCATTATTCTTCAATTGCTCTCGGCTTTTTACTATTCCAAAGGCAAGAAATTTCAAAAATTCAAGATCCAAGCTTCCTAAATTGGTGAGTTAATTCCCTAATCATCCTTATGCATAGTTAGGGCTATATCATGAGTTTAAGCCATCAATTCTTTCTCAATCTTCTTCATTAAATCAATGAAGAAGACAATGAATAGTGTTTTTAAGTTTTTAACTTGAAATTTTTCTTGTTTTCCTTTAAGATCCAAGCATCCCTAAGACTTCTCAAAGCTTCTTAAGGCTTCCTAGCTACTCCCACCACTTCAAGGAAGGTATATCATCTCCAAACCCTAGATTCCTATGTTTAATAAGATGATTTTGATTATTATGGTGATATTGTAGCTTAATGTTTGTGGTTTAGAGTTTGGGTTGAAGTGGTATTGAAATGAAATGGTAAATCTTGTTGTTTTGGTTAAAAGAATGTAGTATAGTTAAATTCAAGCTTAGGCATAAGTATGTGTTAGGAATGTATGTGCATTAGTTTGATGATACGTTTAACAAAATACTTAAGTAGAAATTTAGTGTCTGTAGCCTCAACGGATAAGACCACTTTGACTATCCGTTGATGGTGTAGCTTTACTTAGAAATAAGTCTAGTGTTGTAGCATATTTCAGTCTCTGTATTTAAAATGTAATTCTTGGAAGTTGAGAGAAACTATGAGTCATGTTGACTACTAGATGATATGCAGATAGGAAGGCCAATTGTAAATACTTCATGCCTTGTAATTTTGTATAAGTGAAGTGGTATCAACGGATGACTTAAAGACCTTCAACGGATGAGAAGCTAAGCTTCAACGGATGTCTCTAAAGCTTCAACGGATAAAGTCATCAACGGATAACATCCTTCAACGGATGAGTGCATCAACGGATGAAAGCTTCAACGGATAACATCCTTCAACGGATGAGTGCATCAACGGATGAAAGCTTCAACTGATGTTCTGATGATTAGCCGTTGATAAGGGGTAGTTGTACCTACAAACAGAGGCATATGGGTTGATAGAGACAACTGAGATGTGGTAGCCGAATTTCAGGAACAACAGAAAAAGCAGCCGTTCTTCTTTAGTACAAAGATGCAATAGTCAACAAAGTACTGGAGTGAACAGGAAAAGAAGCAAGTGAAGATCTTATTTTATTACTGTATTTTATATTGTTCTTCACTTGTACACTTGGTAGTATATAAACCAAGTAGAAGCTAGTAATTAGAAGAGAGATTTTCCAGAGCTGTTTAGAAAAATATTGAGAGAAAATTCATCTAGTTTGTACTAGGATGCAGCTGTGATCAACATTGTTTAATCACAGATTTTCTAAAATACCATCTCTGGTGGAACAACAAATCCACCAGAAAAGTTTTTAAGGTCTGTTGTGTTCTTTTCATTTGTGCTTGAATATATATCTGTCTGTATTAGCTTAAAGCAATTCACACACTTGTTCTTCTTGAACACACAACTTTCATAAACTGCTCAAAACTTGAAAAAGTTTTGAGATTTACATTCAACCCCCCTTCTGTAAATCTCATTGTTAGTCCACTAGGAATAACAATTGGTATCAGAGCAGGCTCTTGACATACAAAGAGTTTAAAGATCTTGGAATCTAACAAAGATGAGTAAGAAGGATATTGGAGTAAAAATCCCAGTTCTTGACAAAGACAGTTATCACCATTGGAAGGTGAAAATGCACCTTCATCTACTCTCCCAAGATGAAGGTTATGTAAACTGCATTGAGAATGGTCCTCACATTCCCCACAAAGTAGCAACAGTTGCTACAGCCACAGTTGCTGTTGGTCAATCCATTCCAAAACCTAGAGCAGAATGGACAATGGAAGACACAGAAGAAGTCCACAAGGATAAGAAGGCTATGAACATTTTGTTTAATGGTCTTAACATGGATATGTTTGATAATGTGATAAATTGCACAACTGCCAAAGAGGTTTGGGACACAGTTCAACTACTGTGTGAAGGTACAGAACAAGTGAAAGAAAACAAAATGCAGCTTCTCATTCAACAGTATGAATACTTTCATTTTGAAGAAAATGAATCTTTAAATGAAACATTCAATAGGTTCCAAAAGCTGTTGAATGGACTGAAGCTGTATGGAAGAGTGTACCAGGTGAAGGATTCAAATCTTAAATTTTTAAGATCCTTGCCAAAGGAATGGAAACCCATGACTGTCTCCTTAAGAAACTCTCAAGATTATAAGGACTTCACTCTTGAAAGATTGTATGGAATCTTGAAGACTTATGAACTAGAGCTGGAACAAGATGAGGTATTGGAGAAGGGGAGAAAGAAAGGAAGTTCAGTTGCATTGGTAGCTGAAGATGAGAGGAAATGCAGACAAGAAACTGCGAGATCTACATCAAACTCCAAAGATGGTATAAGAAATCAGGAATCAAGCAAGGGGAAAGAGCAAGTTGCTGAAAATGAAGACAACTCCAGCCAAGATGACTCAGATGGTATTGATGAACATCTTGCATTTCTGTCCAGAAGATTTGCAAAGATGAAATTCAAGAAAAACACTAGAGCCACTAAACCTCACAAAAACACTGTGGACAAATCCAAGTTCAAGTGTTTCAATTGTGGTATAAGTGGACACTTTGCAGGTGAGTGCAGAAAGCCAACTTCTGAAAAGAAGAAATTTGAACAAGTAGATTACAAAAAGAAATATTTTGATCTACTCAAGCAAAAGGAGAGGGCTTTCACTACTCAAGAAAGGGACTGGGCAGCTAATGGAGATGAAGAGGATGAAGATGTGGAGTATGTCCACCTTGCTCTCATGGCTGATTCTGAAGAAAATGAAGTTAGTTCATCAAGCAATCAGGTAATCACTACTGACTTAACACAGCTTACTAAAGAAGAGTGCAATGATGCTTTTAATGACATGTCTACTGAATTATATCATTTGCGTGTGTCTCTTAAATCTCTTGCTAAAGAAAATAGTAGGATTAGAGAGAACAATCTGTTTTTAAGTAATAGAAATGCTTTGTTAGAAGATAAGATGATTGACCTAGAGAAAACAAAGTTGCATTGTATATCTGTTGAAAATGAACTAGCTGAATCTGTTAAAAAAGTAGAAATACTTTCCAATCAATTAGAGAAAGAGCAAGAGGTGATTAAAGCCTGGAAGACATCTAGGGATGTAAGTGCTCAAATTGCTAAGGTCCAAGGAATTGAATCATTCTGTGAAACTGCCTGGGATGAAAATAAAAAGAAACTGGAATTAATTGATGGGCTGTCAACGGATGTGGAATCAACGGATGATGAAAGTTATCCGTTGAAGGAAGAAAAGGAGCATCCGTTGAAGGTTCCTCAATCAAAACAGGCAGATGTTTCTAAAAGAGAGAATCTAAAGAAACTCAACAAAAAGTTTGGTTCAACTTCAAAGAACTTTGTCAAAGAAGAAGCAAGCACATCCAAAGATGTCAGTAAGGTGAATGTAGGGCACATGACCTTAGAACAGTTAAATAACAGGCTCAAGATGGTTGAGGATAAAAAGGAATCTAAAAGAAAATCCAACAGAAATGGGAAGGTAGGAGTTAATAAACACAACAATTACACACCTGATAGGTATGCTCCTAGAAAAAGCTGTGTGCATTGTAGTAGTGTTAATCATCTATCTGCTAATTGTAAATCCATTAAGAAGACTCCCATAACTGTACCCTCTTCTATGCCTAATATGTCTGCATCACCTCTGCATGCTATGCCTGTTATGTCTCAACAAAATCCTTATGCACATTTTGTAAACATGCCATATTTTAACAATCCTTATCTTGCTGCATTTAGTATGCCTCAAATGCCATACAATATGCCCATGTGGAATAACATGTTTGCACAATCAATGCCTAATAATTTTACAAATGTGCTAAATGATTCTGTGACTAACCCTACACCTCAACCAACTACATCTAAGACCAAGGTTGACTCAAACTTACCTAAGTCTAAAGATGCAGGAGGAATGAAGTTTAGGAGAAAGGCTAACAAGGATGGACCCAAGGAAACTTGGGTACCAAAATCAAATTGATTGATTTTATGGTGTGCAGGGAAATGGAAGAAATCTATGGTACTTGGACAGTGGTTGTTCAAGACACATGACAGGAGATTTCTCCCTGCTCACAGAGTTCAAGGAAAGAGCTGGCCCTAGCATAACCTTTGGAGATGACAGCAAAGGGTTTACTATGGGATATGGCTTGATTTCAACAAGGAATGTCATCATTAATGAAGTTGCATTAGTTGATGGTCTCAAGCACAATTTACTGAGCATCAGTCAACTATGTGATAGAGGGAATACAGTTTCCTTCAATTCTGAAGCCTGTGTTGTCACTAGTAAGAAAGACAACAAAGTGGTTCTAACTGGAGTTAGAAAAGGAAATGTGTACATAGCTGACTTCAACTCTACAGATGCAGAATCCATTACTTGTCTCTTCAGCAAAGCAAGCTCAGTTGAAAGTTGGCTATGGCACAAGAAGCTATCTCACTTGAATTTCAAGACAATGAATGATCTAGTCAAAAAGGACTTAGTTAGAGGAATCCCTCTAGTTGAATTCTCAAGGGATGGTTTGTGTGATGCTTGTCAGAAAGGCAAACAAAGGAAAGCATCATTCAAAAAGAAGCTTGAAACAACAATTGATGAACCATTACAGCTGCTACATATGGATTTGTTTGGACCAGTCAATGTATTGTCTATTGCAAGAAAAAGATATTGCTTAGTGATTGTAGATGATTTCTCAAAGTTCTCATGGGTCTATTTTCTTGGATCAAAGGATGAAGCAAGTGAAATCATTATCAATCACATCAGGCAAGTCAACAATCATCCTGACTTGAAGGTTAGAAATATCAGGAGTGACAATGGAACTGAGTTCAAGAATTTGACATTAAGGCTGTTCTGTGAAGAAAATGGAATCATGCATGAGTTCTCAGCTCCAAGAACACCTCAGCAAAATGGGGTTGTTGAAAGAAAGAACAGATCTTTAATTGAAGCTGCCAGAACAATGCTTGAAGAATCAAAGTTACCAACATATTTCTGGGCTGAAGCTGTTAATTGTGCCTGCTTCACTCAGAATATTTCTTTGATCAATCAAGCTAAAGGCATGACTCCTTATCAGTTGTTCAAGAGAAGAAAACCAACTCTAAACTTTCTTCATGTCTTTGGATGTAAATGCTTTATACTGAGGAATCAATCTGACCATAAAGGGAAGTTTGATGCAAAGGCTGATGAAGGGATATTTGTTGGTTACTCAGCTGGAAAATCTTATAGGGTCTACAATCTAAGAACCAACATTGTTATGGAATCTGTGCATGTTGTGTTTGATGATAAAAAGATTGATGGACTAACCGATGAGGGACATAATGAGAGACTCAAATTTGACAACATTGAGATATATTGTGATGATAGTGAAGAGGAGACTGATGGAGATGACACTTCAAAAGGGATTCAAAACATGCCCCTGGATAATGCACAAAATACTGCATCCGTTGATAGAGGCAATGCAGTATCCGTTGAAAGACATAGTGCATCATCCGTTGAAGTACAAAATGAAGCATCCGTTGATCATAGTTCATCAACGGATAATCGATTTACATCATCAGTTGATAGAACTCCAAGTTCCCTGCAAAGGACCAACAACTCAGGGGGAGTTTCAACTAGTCAACACTCTGTCTCACATCATGACAATACTGAGGCCACCTCATCTAGAGCACATCTTCCACCACAAAGGAAATGGACCAAGAATCATCCCTTTGAACTGATCATTGGTGATGCATCATCTAAAGTGCAAACAAGAAAAGCCACTCAAGATGAATGTCTGTATAGTAGTTTTCTGTCTCAGGAGGAACCTAAGAAAGTGGAAGAAGCTCTATTGGATCCAGATTGGATATTAGCTATGCAGGAAGAGCTGAACCAATTTGAGAGAAACCAAGTATGGAAGCTGGTACCCAAACCAAAGAACAAGAGTCCTATTGACACAAAGTGGGTATTCAGAAACAAGATGGATGAAAATGGCATTATCATAAGGAATAAAGCCAGACTGGTTGCTAAAGGCTATTCTCAGCAAGAGGGAATAGATTTTGATGAAACATATGCTCCTGTTGCAAGACTTGAAGCCATCAGAATATTTCTAGCCCATGCAGCCCATGCCAATTTCAAAGTCTATCAAATGGATGTCAAGAGTGCATTTCTAAATGGGAAATTAGAGGAAGAAGTCTATGTAAGTCAACCTCCAGGATTTGAAGATCCAAATTTTCCAGACTATGTGTATTATCTGTTGAAAGCACTCTATGGACTGAAGCAAGCACCTAGAGCCTGGTATGAAACCTTATCAAAATTTCTTTTGGAGAATCACTTCACTAGAGGTACTGTTGATAAAACTCTCTTCTTTAGGGATGTTAATGGCTCTAGTATACTTGTTCAAATTTATGTAGATGACATAATATTTGGCTCTATAGATGATAAACTTTGCAAAAAGTTTGCTAAGCTAATGCAAAGTAATATGAAATGAGCCTAATGGGAGAACTAACCTATTTTCTTGGTTTACAAGTTAAACAAGTTAGTGATGGAATTTTCATTAGTCAAACTAAATATATTTATGATCTTTTAAAGAAGTTTGACTTAATGGAATGTTCATCTGCAAAAACTCCCATGGCCACTGCCACCAAACTTGAATTAAATAAGACTGAAAGGTCTGTGGATATTACAAGTTATAGAGGCATGGTTGGTTCACTTTTATATTTAACTGCTAGTAGACCAGATATAATGTTTGCTACATGTCTTTGTGCTAGATTCCAAGCTGATCCTAGGGAGTCTCACTTAATTGCTATCAAAAGGATTTTCAGATATCTCAAGGGTACACCAAATTTAGGTATTTGGTATCCTAGAGAATCTGGCTTTGATCTAATTGGTTATTCAGATGCAGACTATGCAGGTTGCAAAATAGATAGGAAAAGTACAACAGGCTCCTGCCAATTCCTGGGAAACAAGCTTGTATCATGGTTTAGCAAAAAGCAAAATTCAGTCTCTACTTCAACAGCTGAGGCTGAATACATTGCTGCTGGAAGTTGCTGTTCTCAAGTGTTATGGATGAGGAACCAACTCCTTGACTATGGACTTCATGTTGATAGAATTCCTATCTTTTGTGACAACACAAGTGCCATAGCCATAACAGAGAATCCTGTGCAGCACTCAAGGACCAAGCACATTGATATCAAGTACCACTTCATTAGGGAGCATGTCATAAATGGTACAGTGGAACTACATTTTGTTCCAAGTGAACAACAAATTGCTGACATATTTACCAAGCCACTTGATGAATCAACATTCACAAGATTGGTAAGTGAGCTAGGTATGCTTAATTACTCTTAAAATTCATGTCTTTATTGTAATTTGAATTGAAGCCTGAAATATATTAGTTGCCAAGAACAAATTTGACTTTTAACATAGTTTATTCCATCAACGGATGTTCCCTATCCGTTGAAAGTCAAAATTGCTCTATCAACGGATAGTCATTATCCGTTGAAAGACAAATACATTTCTGGAATTTTTATCTGTCAACGGATAAAACTGAAGTACCTTTCAACGGATGACAATTTGCCTTATCCGTTGAAATGTCACATCAATCGATTCAGGTGTTTAACAGCCGTTGATTCTATTCTCTTAACCGTTGATACTCATACATACATCTGTATGTATTGGTTTTAAAGGTAATTTTTAGAATACTTACAGTTTATTCTTAAACGGCTGAAATTCACTAACGCATATTTATTGATAAATCTTTCTTTTATATTTTTGTTTATTAATTTGAGAAAGCATATAAGTCCTTCTGATTGTTCACTTTTACTTTACGCTTTCTTGAAATTTCAAGCATTTACCATTTTCTCTCTGCAAAAACTTCAAGTTATTCTCTGCAATTTCTACTCACAAAAATGGCACCAGTCGTGAAGATTATGTCTCAATCTGGGTTCATCTATGAAAAGAACAATTTCATAGCTTTGGTAGAAAAGAATGAAGCCCACTCAGACTATCACAAAATGATGGACTTCATCAAAAACTGTAAACTTAGCTATGCAATGCTGGAAGCCCCAACAATTTTCTGTGAAATAGTTGAGGAGATTTGGACAACTGCTGAGTTCAACTCCATGGATATGACTATCTCCTTCACTCTCAAAGGTAAAACTCACTGTATTAACTGTGATGATTTACAAGCATGTTTTAAATTGCCTGAGAACAATGCCATGACACCACACACTGATAGTGATGTATCCAGCATGTTAGATTCCATAGGTTATTCTCTTAACTCTGCTAATTTAGGGAGTATTAGAAGAAAAGGCCTTAGGAAAGAATGGAGTTTCCTTGGGGATGCCTTTATAAAGGTTTTCTCTGGGAAAATTAGTAATTTTGATGCCATAACTTCATCTCTGGTTAATATGCTCTATATGCTTGTTTCTGATAGGTATTTTAACTTTAGCAACTATGTGATGCTAGAATTAGGTACTAGATTGGGTAACAAAGCTAATAGACCTAATAACATCTATTATGCTAGATTCTTTATGTTATTGGCTAACCATGTTGCTGAAGGTTTAGTCATAATCAATGAGAATAATAAACTCAAGTGCTGGGCACAAGAGAAAAGAGTTCTTGCAGACTTGAAGAGAATGGATCTTAACAGCAGTGTGCCATTGGTGTATTTACCAATCATGAATGCACCTCAGGTAGGTGAGGTAATTGCTTCTACAACTCCTACTTCTTCCAACCTCTCTATTTCTTTATCTTCTAGTGTGGCCATGAAATCTGTGATGCCCCAACAGATTTCTACCAAGGTCACCAAAACTAAACTTTCAAAATCCAAGACAAAGAAATCCACCTCTGTTGTTTCTCAAAAGACAACAGTTGTAACACCAACTATTAACCCTGAGGTGAGTGAACAGGGTGTGAGTGGTGAGGGGAGGGGTGAACATCAAAGAAACCCCCAGGATAAGGAAGGAAAGTTGAGTGCTTCCCAAGCTAGCCAAGCCACAGTTTCTCAAAAAGCTGTGGTGGTTGAAAAGGTATCTAGCACATCCCTAGTAGCATCCTCCCAAAAGGATGTTACTATTGAAAATAGTTCCAAACCAGGAACACAGAACAAACGAGGGAGGGACACTAAAGCCAAACACTCACCAACAAAAGCCTTTTATTAGAAGAAAGAAGGCTAGAACTCAATCTTCTACACAGGGTGCACACACTGCACAGATACATCCATCTGTATCTATGCCTTCTCAAACTCAGTTTGATGTGACTCCAATAAATGTGGAGTCACAGCCCCATTCTCTCACAATAATCACACATCAATCACCAAACACTTCATCACCATCTCTGGATGTGGATATGTTATTCCCATCAATTCCTGATTCTCCCTCTTTACAACTCAGGGAGAAGCCCCACTCAAATACAGGTGATCATCATCTCTTAGATGATTTGTTGGATCACCCGCAAATTCTTTCAGATATAATTGAAGGATCTGTGTCACCACATCTCAAATCAATCTACACAGATTCAACAGTTATATCACTTTCAATTTCAACTTCTTTTCCTTCTTTAACGGATATCACTCATCCGTTGACAAGTGGTTGTTCTTCAACGGATAAGCTTAACAGCAGTTATCCGTTGATAACATCAGTTTCACCTTCAACGGATATTCCACATCCGTTGACAGTCTCTACACAAATAACTGAATTAATCCCAAGTGTAGAAGACATGAATACTGTGCAATCACTCTTAGGATTGAGGGAAGGGAGTGACAATTTGAGTGAGAGGCTGGGTTGCTCCCAGGCAAAAGGAGAGATTGAGAGCTCAAAAATGCATGCTATTTCTTCCAGCATGGCAAAAGTAAGTGAGTGGAGTACCACCTTAGTAGGTGAAGGTGAGGGAGTGAGATGTGTGAGCCAGGGGGAGCCCCTGATGCAAGAACATAGAGAAAAAGAGAGAAAAGCAGGTACAGTAGATACAAGGGTGGAACCAGCCATTGCTAATGAGTCAATGATTGTGGATGATGCTGAAAAGGAAAGACAATTTCAGCAACATTACAAAGCTGTAATTGATAACATTTCCTTGGATGCTGACACTTTTACTCATCCTGTGACAGCCTATCAACTGTTGGCTGCTCAGGGCAATGAGGAGGCAGAAAGGTCACTACATCTAGTGCACACAACACAATCTCTTCAAAGGGATAAAGCTGCCATTCACAAAATGCCTTCTACAGCTGGTGAGCCATCTGAGGAATTTGGAGCAAATTCTGATGATGATGACTCTATTTCTTTTGATGGAAGCATGAACTTAGGGGGAGATGAAGGCCCTAGTTCAATTCCAAATCTACCTGAATGGGCCTTGACTAAAGAGTATAGATCAGGGGAATTCAATGTCTCTTTAGTCAAACAAATCAACACTATTCAACAGGCCATTCAGAATACTTCACATGCAAGTATCAAGGCTATCCTTCAAGCTCACCTGGACTCACTGCATCTCATGAAGCTGCAGCAAGTGAAGCAGAATCTGAGTATGGATGATCTCAGGAAGGATATTGCTGACTTGAAAACCTATACTTCAGAAAAATTGGATTCAGTCATGCCCTATGGTACATTGCAGGACTTGGTTTTGAGATTGAAGAAAGAATCTGTTACTGAAAAACGGTTGGCCAAGTTAGAAGACAGAGTTCAAGTTATTGAAGATTCTGTGGCCACCATTCTTCACAATCAACAATCTCAAACCAGTCTCCTAATGCAGCTGGCAAAAGCACAAGGCTTGACCCCTCTCCTTGATGATAACAAAAAGGGGGAGAGTAAAAGGGAAGGGGAAGGAGAGCCATCTACAAAAGTTAACATATCTAAAGTGCTAGTTCCTGCCATCACTACTTCTCCAATCATTCAAATCAAGGGCAAGCCTGATGGAATTGATTTGATTCAGCTAGCAGCAGCTGAAATTCAAGTGAAAGAACAAAGGAGGAGAATTGATGAAAGGTTGCAACTGTTGTTTGGTTCTACACAAGACAAATCAACATCTGTGAAATACAGCACAAAAATTGAACCAATCAACATGGAGCTCATGCCAGCAGGGAGTCATAAGGATGGAGAAGCTTCTTCCAAAGAACTACAAGCTATAATTCTCAAGCCCAATGAAAGATCCAATAAGGACTCAACAAAGAATCCTTTAAAAGAAGTGGACTTTCCTCCTCCAAAAGCTGATGAGAACAAGATTTTAGGCAGGAGTATTGCTTATCTCAAAAAGACCATGGATGAGGCTGTAAGGAGAAATAGAGCTATTATCATTAGAGAGGGAAAGAGCATATGTGTGATGCAAGGACATCCCAAATTCTCAATAGCCAAGAAGGAAGAAGACAAGCAATTAAAGGCTGACAAAAGAGCACAAGCAAAGCTTGAACAACAGCTAAAGTCAAGTCTGGTTGAAAAAGAAAAAGGGATTGAAGTCAGAGGTGAAGACAAGACTACAAACCTAGATGAGGTTTTAGGGAGTATATTTGGTGAGAGTGTGGAAGAAAGAGAGGAATGGCAGAAGGGAAACAGAAGAAAGGCCAAGGCACATAGAAGGAGTGGAGATAACACTGAAGTAACCAAATCTATATCTAAACCACTACCTTCCATACCTGAACCCCTTGTTGCTGATCCCACAATAAACATCCATGGTGAACCAATCATTCCAAAAGAGGAACCTATTGATTGGGACACTATCAAATTGCCTACCTTTCTAACCACTCTTCCACTGCCAAAGAAACAGAAAAGAAAACCAAAATCAACACCTCCCATAACCTCTAAGAAATTCACTCAAAAACAAAAACCTAAGCCTAAGTCACCCATTTCTAAAGATGATTATGTTCACATCTGTGACATAAAAGAAATTTCAGACATTGAACTCTATCTGGATGAGCTGGAGGATGTAAGGGGAATAGCTGCCTACAGACAGCTACCAGAGAGATTAGTGTTCAGATATAAAGGAGCTGGGGAAAGAACATGGCCTCTCCACAGGATTCTGGATGAAGGCTACTCTACCTTGATTAGAGTCTATTCAGCTATACAAAAGGATTCTGGCTTTACCAGAACTGCCAAGACTGAAATTCTCAACAAGATAGCCAATATAAGGAAAACTTGGAGGGAGCCCAATGCTTTACCAAGGACTTTACTCATTCAAGAAAGGGAAATGAAAATTCACAAATCACCTCATTGGTTGATGGAATTTAGAGATGATAAAGGAGTCAGAAGATTTTTCAGACTTGAAGACCAACTCAAGATTGCCAGCAATGAAACTCTCAAAGAAATGCAATCTAAGTTGGATGTCAGTGTTGAAGATGAAGCTGAATTCTTCAGACAACTCCAACTCCAAATTGAGGAAAATAACAAAAGGCTAGGAAAGAAAACCAGGGAACAAAGAAGAAAAAGATGATTTGCTCAGACTAAAGGAGTGTCCTTGGAAACACTGTAAATCTTCAATTATCTCCTAGTACATACACTTTTGCAGCATTTTTAAATTTCTACTTAGTTTCAATTCATATATCTGTTAAGTGTTTTGTTATCATCAAGTTAACCCTGAATTTATGCCTACAATTCTTATAGACATAAATAGGGGGAGATTGTTAGGAATGTATGTGCATTAGTTTGATGATACGTTTAACAAAATACTTAAGTAGAAATTTAGTGTCTGTAGCCTCAACGGATAAGACCACTTTGACTATCCGTTGATGGTGTAGCTTTACTTAGAAATAAGTCTAGTGTTGTAGCATATTTCAGTCTCTGTATTTAAAATGTAATTCTTGGAAGTTGAGAGAAACTATGAGTCATGTTGACTACTAGATGATATGCAGATAGGAAGGCCAATTGTAAATACTTCATGCCTTGTAATTTTGTATAAGTGAAGTGGTATCAACGGATGACTTAAAGACCTTCAACGGATGAGAAGCTAAGCTTCAACGGATGTCTCTAAAGCTTCAACGGATAAAGTCATCAACGGATAACATCCTTCAACGGATGAGTGCATCAACGGATGAAAGCTTCAACGGATAACATCCTTCAACGGATGAGTGCATCAACGGATGAAAGCTTCAACTGATGTTCTGATGATTAGCCGTTGATAAGGGGTAGTTGTACCTACAAACAGAGGCACATGGGTTGATAGAGACAACTGAGATGTGGTAGCCGAATTTCAGGAACAACAGAAAAAGCAGCCGTTCTTCTTTAGTACAAAGATGCAATAGTCAACAAAGTACTGGAGTGAACAGGAAAAGAAGCAAGTGAAGATCTTATTTTATTACTGTATTTTATATTGTTCTTCACTTGTACACTTGGTAGTATATAAACCAAGTAGAAGCTAGTAATTAGAAGAGAGATTTTCCAGAGCTGTTTAGAAAAATATTGAGAGAAAATTCATCTAGTTTGTACTAGGATGCAGCTGTGATCAACATTGTTTAATCACAGATTTTCTAAAATACCATCTCTGGTGGAACAACAAATCCACCAGAAAAGTTTTTAAGGTCTGTTGTGTTCTTTTCATTTGTGCTTGAATATATATCTGTCTGTATTAGCTTAAAGCAATTCACACACTTGTTCTTCTTGAACACACAACTTTCATAAACTGCTCAAAACTTGAAAAAGTTTTGAGATTTACATTCAACCCCCCTTCTGTAAATCTCATTGTTAGTCCACTAGGAATAACAGTATGAATGTTAAAAATTGAATTGATTGGGGCTGTTATGATGTGATAAGGATGGATGTTGGTTGTATGATTGATTTGAGGTTGAATTGGGATGGTTTTTGAATGGTTTAAAATTGGGAAATCGCGTAAACATAGCCGTCGTAACGTCCGATTTTCTTTAGACTGTTTTTGTGCATGACATTAGGACCCGAGAACCCCCTGCTAGATTATGACCATTTCCATGTCTAAATAGCTCGTGTTACGAGCTTCGTTTTGATATGTAGTTCGTTCGATTCCGATGCACGGTTTAGGAGAAACGACCGTTTCAAGTAATGACGTTTCGCGAACGAAACTTTTCCCCCTCGCCTTACTTTGAAACATAGGTTAAAGACCAAAAAGGGTTAATTAATGTATGAAACATTTATGGTAAGTGTGTTAGGCAGTTGGTAAGACACTAGCGAAGGAATCGCCTTAAAACTCGTAAAGGTTAATTTATTAAAAATGGTGGAGCCGAGGGTACCCGAGTGACTTAAGAGAATCAATAAGCGCAAAACAAGCGTTAGAGTCTAAGTTAGTTAAAGTATAGATTTACAAGTGACTTTGGTTTAATTCCAACTTACTTGTTGTTTATAGGTTACCAGACTCGTCCCGAGCCTTTTATCACCCCAAGTCGCTCAGGCAAGTTTTCTACCCGTTATAACTGTTGTTGTGATGTATTTGTGTATATGCATGATCTTGCGTTAAATGCATATTTGTTATAGCAAATTCTTGCGATATATTGTAGCATGTTATATGGTACATATGCATGCCTGTTTCGTATTCTTGCCATATATATCTGATTGGTTCAATTGATAATACCTATACTAGAGGATAGCGGTAATTTGCATATACCCTTATTATAGGGACCCAAAAGGTGAAAACATTTTCTAAAACCGGGAGTCGAGGATCCCGAGTAGATTTTGTATATATGTATATATATATTGATATATATATATGGTTATAGTTTTCAAAACTATTAATCGAATAAGGGTTATTCGATAACTTTATATTATTTATTGAATATTATTTCGAATATTATTCGAGGGCTTATGACTCATTTATATTATTATTGAATATTACTTGGATATTCATTTGAGGATGTATGACTCCTTTATTTTATGAATATTATATATAATATTTATTCGAGGTATTATGACTCCGCTTATTACTGAAATATATTCTTTATTTTATTAAAGAATAAGGTGTCAATAATCAAACTTATTTTCGATTATTCAAATAAAGATAGTACTTTTATATAAGTATATCTTTGGTTATTTAATATCCATTTCAAGTATAAGTTTTAATACTTCTACTTCGATTATTTTTATAAGGATTATCTTTATGAGAATATTATTTAAATAATAATATTCAGATATTTTCTAAATATATTGGGACTGATTTACTTCATTAAATCAGCATTACTCCAAACACTCTTTAAAGTGTTTTCGAGTCTTCAAAATGATTTTTAAAAGTTAGAGCGGATCCCAAAACTCATTTTTATATTTAAGATCTTTCTTTTAAAAAGGGGATTTAAATACTCGCTCAAAACCTGAGGGATCCGGCTCTATGGTGTATTTTATATTCGCAACAAGGTTGCAGTTTTGGTAAATGAATTGATTACTTACCCAACGTTTGGGAAGTAAGTCCATCTATTGAGTCGGCATAAGCAACATGGGCTCAGTGGGCGTCCATGATAGTGTAAGTGGCTCAGTGGGAGTCCATCAAATGTATAAGTGGCTGAGTGGCAGTCCAGCATAAGGTCCTATTGCGACCAAGGTGATAACCAGTGGGGAATTCGTCCATCTACTAGTAGAAAAGGTTACTTATTGGTATCTTTGCCTGATCAGCAAGATACCTGGTTTATGCCAAAATTCTTTTCCTTTCCAAAATTCATTAGATGTTTCAAACTCTGTTCATACTTTACATGACAGAGGTTTTCAGGAAATGTATAAAGAAGATGTATATATGGATATATATATATCAGAACTTAATGAAGTATATTATAACTTCATTTCCTTTAATAATATTTCAAAGATTTAATCTATTCAAATCTTGTCTTGTAGTCTCATATATGTGATGAACTGTTGAAAGCTCATTATACTTTGAACAGTGGTAGTTCAAGTAGCTTTATAAATGATATAAGTGTAGTGAAGTATCTGGTAACTTCATCCCTTGTTTTTACTTATATCTAGTAAGTAATTATCTTACACATGATAAAAGATTCTAGTAAGTATCCATTTAGATACTTATATTATTGTTATCACTATATATTATCTTGCGAGCTGTAAGGCTCACTCTTGCTTTATTTCTTCACCACACAACAACAGTTAGGAAAGATGGCCAGACTCTAGCAGACCCAGCGCAAGCGCGTGGGAAGCGTCCCGCGTCTTCCCGATGATGTTGTAGCTGCTATAGCTGCAGAGGTAGATCTATTGGTAGACCAGGCACTCTACTTTTGAGAATCAAATTATGTATAATTATAACTTGTGGCAGATAATTGTAATTAACTGTAAATTATCAAGTAATCATTTTGGGTTGTAATAACTTTTAAATTGTGGATTCAAAGACTTGTACTTATTTCAATTTCATCTCTGAGACTATAACGGGTTGTGGTGTGTGTTAGTGTGGGGTCACAACATAAGGTTATTTATTATTAATTAAGTGAACTGATATTGTGGAAAGAAAGACCGTGACGACCCGGATCCCCGACCCCGGATCTGGGGGTGTTACAGAAATGGTATCAGAGCTAAGCGTTATAAACCTCAGAGATGATGCGATGATATAATAATAAACTCACAAAGATAATAAGAACTCTTGCCAAGTTCATGGTCGGACTACTTAAAGTAGCACTGACAGTTAAAACCCTTACGGGAACCCTTATAAGTATCATGATAGTAACTTAGCTCGTTTAATGTGTAGGCGCCTGAGATAGAGGACCCTGAGATGTTCGAGCGTGAGCATGATGAGGCACTGCTAGATGTTGAGGATCAGGAGGAGCCTGAGATGGAGGAGGATGAGGAGGACCCCTCAGAGGAGTCAGAGACGGAGGTCATTGCTATTTCAGATGAGGAGGACCCCTCAGAGGAGTCAGAGACAGAGATTATTGCTATTCCAGATGAGGAGGACCCGGATGAGGTCCCAGTAGCTGAGGAGCATGTTGGACCTATGGTAGTGTATGCTGGTACCCCTTTACCCACACTTCCGGTGGTCAGAGCCCCTACCCCTCCACCACTATCTTGGATTCTCTATGATGACAGCTCAGAGACCCATACTTCCGAGCCTAGGCAGACCGAGGAGGCACCCTCAGCGGCTCCAGATTCACCACCTCTTGACCCTGCCCACAGGCAGTCTTCGTTAGCTCATGGATATGTTCAGGATATTCTGAGGACCCGAGTGGCTGTTGCCGAGGCCCGACTGGATGAGGCCAGGAGGGAGTTGGATGCGGAGAGGGCGGGTAGGCGTACCCGAGCTTATGAGACTAGGGCTTCTATACCCCGATCCTTGAGGAGGGAGCTTACGGGGATAGAGCTCACGTCCCAAGCGAGACTCAGATCTCTCCAGGGGGACAGGCATGGTAGGATCTCCAGGCGGCAGGCCGACTATATCTTCCGTCGTGCGATGGAAAGGGTATGGGAGCTGACCCGCTCCGGTGTATGATTCAGGACTGACGATGGAATAGTCTAGTTGTCTAGTTAGCCGAGGCCTTAGTAAAAGCCAATTTTCCGGGATAGTTAACTTGTATATAGCATCCATTTTTCTGACTAGACAGATAGACTCTTGTGTATCACTTTTGGGACAGATGGCTATAGCACTGTTGTACTTTTGACCAGATCAAACTATGTATTTCTCGTATTATGTATATATTTGTTTCGTTTCGGTTCAGTTCCTTAGTGACGAGGTCACTGTTTTTATCATTATTATTACTGCACTTCGTATTAGAACTGTCATAAAATAATAGAATTGCGATATACGTTCTCCCCATTATGAAGCTGTGCAAGGCACAATGTTGTATATGATTGTGACCTAACGTTGAATTTCCCAATATTTTTTTTTATTATCAGAATCATGCCGCCAAGAAAGATTGGAACTAGGGCGAACCCTGGATCTGAGGACCAGGGAAGCCATAACCAGGATGATAGGAACCAGGAACACAGTGAAGAGGAAGATGAGGATTATGTGGAACAGGATGACTCCCTGTATGAAGAGGAAGAGGAAACATATGATGTTGAGGGATTTGAGATAGAGGCTGAAGAAGGAGAAACTGAGGTTGAGCAACCAGTACCAAACCCAGGCATGGATCCCATGGGCCAGTTCATGCAACTCCTAAGGCAGAATTTGGAACGTCAACCCAACCCACCCCCTCAAGGAAATAACAATACTGTGGCAAACTCTTTCAGGGCTTTTAAGTCCCTTAAGCCCCCTGAGTTCCACGGATCAGCCGACCTAATTGAGGCAAGGGCATGGTTAAAGGAAATGGAGAAATCCTTTGAGATTCTGAGTATCGATGAGGCGCAGAAGACTGTATTTGCTACCTACCTTCTGAAAGGAGAGGCTAACTACTGGTGGGAGGCCAAGAAAAACATGGAGACAGATGCTATTATAACCTGGGAGAGATTCAGTCAGTTGTTTCTGGGAAAGTATTTCCCGAGGTTTATGGAAAACCAGATGGAGCTCAAGTTCTTGGAGCTAAAGCAGAATAATTTATCGGTAGCAGAGTACGAAGCGAAATTTACTGAGTTATCAAGGTTTGTGCCAGAATTTGTGAGCACCGAGGAAAAAAAAGCTAGGAGGTTTCAGCAGGGACTGAAACCGTGGATTCAGAATAGGGTGGCAATCCTTGAGCTTACGGACTATGCCACTCTGGTGCAAAAGGCAACGATTGTAGAAGTCGGAAGTGAACAGATGCAGAAGGAAAGAGAGAAGAAAGGAATAAAGAGGAAAAGTATGAGCATGGGTGGAGGTTCCGTAGGAAGGAGCTTCCCAACTAGATTTAATCGAGGAGCAGTGTCCCTACCAGGAAGGAACACTGGGTTTAAGCGGCCAATGAGTGTGAGTGTGAGCCAGGGCGGCCAGAAGTCAAGAATGTCCTATCCCAACCAGTCTCGACCCCCATTGCCAGCCTGTAACATATGTGGAAGGAATCACGCTGGGGAGTGTAAAGGAAAGCCAGTAACCTGCTTTAAGTGCGGTCGGGAAGGTCACTATTCAACTAAGTGCCCTTCATCAACCCCTGCCGTCATTCCAACCACCACTTGTCATCAGTGTGGACGCCCGGGTCATTGGAAGAGGGAATGCCCAATGAATAAACCAGCAGCTTCGGGAGCAAGCAGGGCTGCTTCTAATAAGCCACCTACTGCAAGGACTTTCAACATGATAGTCCAGGATGCTATGAAAGATTCAGATGTGATAGCAGGTACCCTTTCTCTAAATTCAGTCAGTGCAAATGTTTTATTTGATTCGGGAGCAACTAAATCTTTTATATCAAAGGACCTTGCGCATAAGTTAAGACTTAAGGCTGAACCCTTGATAGAACCCTTACAAGTAGAAATAGCCAATCATGAAATTAATCCTGTTAACCAGATTCACCCCGCCTGTGAGATAGGCATAGGGGAGCAATCTTTTAGTGTTGATCTGATCCCTTTTAAATTAGGGGAGTTTGATGTAATTTTGGGAATGGACTGGCTATCTAGCAATGATGCTCAGATAGACTGTAAAGGGAAGAAAGTTAAGCTAAATATCCCAGGGAAGAAAGAAGTTATATTTAGAGGAAAGAGGCAGACGCAAAATTTTTTGACTATGGCCCAGGCCAGAAGGATGCTACGAAAAGGAAATGAGGCCTACCTAGCCTATGTGGTGGACACGCAGAAGGAGGTGCCCAACTTACAAGATATTCCAGTAGTCAACGAATTTGAAGATGTATTCCCACAAGACCTTTCGGGATTACCACCCGATAGAGTGATTGAATTTGCTATTGAGTTGGCCCCAGGGACGGCGCCAGTTTCAAAAGCACCTTACCGGTTAGCCCCGTTAGAAATGAAGGAATTAGCTATCCAATTGCAGGAACTCTTGGATAAGGGTATGATAAGACCCAGTGTGTCTCCATGGGGAGCACCGGTTTTATTTGTTAAGAAGAAAGATGGGAGCATGAGGTTGTGCATCGACTATCGAGAGTTGAACAAGCTAACCATAAAGAACAGGTACCCATTACCTAGAATAGACGATCTGTTCGACCAGCTAAAGGATGCTGTTTATTTTTCCAAGATCGACCTGAGAACTGGATATCACCAACTAAAGATTAAACCCGAAGATATTTCCAAGAAAGCGTTCCGTACCAGATATGGGCATTATGAGTTCTTGGTAATGTCCTTTGGATTAACCAACGCCCCAGCGGCTTTCATGGATTTAATGAATAGAGTATTTAAGAAGTACTTGGACAAATATCTGATAGTTTTTATCGATGATATTTTGATCTACTCAAGGACTGAGACAGAACATGCAGAGCATTTGAGGATAGCTCTAGGAATACTCAGAGAGGAGCAGTTGTATGCCAAATTCTCGAAGTGTGAGTTCTGGTGGAATAAAGTACAGTTTTTAGGACATGTGATCAATAAAGAAGGAGTATTGGTCGACCCCTCCAAGATAGAGGCGGTCTCAAATTGGGAAAGGCCAAAAACACCCACAGAGGTAAGGAGTTTCATAGGATTGGCCGGCTACTATCGTAGATTTGTACAGGACTTTGCGAAGATCGCAGCCCCTTTGACCCGACTTACTCGTAAGACAGAGAAGTTTGAATGGACGAAGAAATGCGAGAACAGTTTTCAGGAATTAAAGAAAAGGTTGATAACGGCTCCGGTGTTAGCATTGCCGGACGAAAAAGGAGATTTTGTGATATATAGTGACGCGTCGCACAAAGGATTAGGATGTGTGCTTATGCAGCACGGTAAAGTGATTGCGTATGCGTCGAGACAATTGAAAGAATACGAGGTTAGATATCCTACTCATGACCTTGAGCTCGCAGCAATAGTATTTTCCTTAAAAATTTGGAGGCACTACTTGTATGGAGAGAAGTGCGAGATTTTCACAGACCATAAAAGCCTCAAGTACATATTTATGCAGAAAGAGCTCAACATGCGCCAAAGGAGATGGTTAGAACTAATCAAGGACTATGATTGTGAGATTCTCTATCATCCAGGGAAAGCCAATGTGGTGGCTGATGCCCTTAGTAGAAAGGAAAGACTCAGAATGATAACGACTTCGGAAGAATTGATAAGGGATTTTGAGAGAATGGAAATAGAAGTAAAGGTAACCGGAACCGGAACTGAAAAGCTTTTTGAGATCTCAATGCAGCCAGAGTTATTGGAAAAGATCAGATTGTGCCAAGAGAAAATAATGAATGAAGGCAGAGAGTCAATGACTGGAGAGGAGATCCATACTGAGAAAGATGATAAAGGGATAATGAGGTACTCCTACCGGATTTGGGTTCCGAATGTTCAAGAGCTTAAAGATGAGATTTTGGATGAAATCCATAGTTCAAGGTATTCCATTCACCCGGGAAGTACCAAGATGTATAGGGATTTGAAGGAGTATTACTGGTGGCCCAACATGAAGAGGGACATAGCAGAATGGGTAAACAAATGTTTGACTTGCCAAAGGGTAAAAGCAGAGCACCAGAGACCCAGTGGACTCTTACGACCCCTGGAGATCCCCGAATGGAAATGGGAACAGATAGCGATGGATTTTGTTGTAGGCTTGCCAAGGACGAAAGCCAATCACGACGCCATTTGGGTAATTATAGACCGACTGACAAAGTCAGCTCATTTCATTCCTATCAATGAGAGATACACAGTCGATAGACTGGTGGACATTTACCTTAAGGAAATAGTGACGCGACATGGAGTCCCAGCGTCCATTATCTCAGACCGAGACCCCAGGTTCAACTCCAGATTTTGGAGGAGCTTTCAGGAATGTGCGGGGACCAAGTTAAATATGAGTACCGCGTACCATCCCCAGACGGATGGGCAGAGTGAAAGGACCATCCAGACACTAGAGGATATGTTGAGAGTCTGTGCAATAGACTTTAAAGGGAGTTGGGATGATCACTTGCCGTTGATCGAGTTTTCTTATAACAATAGCTTTCATGCTAGCATCGGAATGCCGCCTTATGAGGCCCTGTACGGAAGAAGGTGTCGATCTCCCTTATACTGGGATGAAGTGGGGGAGCGGAAGATGCTCGGACCCGAAGTGGTCCAAAGGACCAAAGATATAGTGGATCTTATCAGAGGGCGACTTGTAGCAGCCCAAGACAGACAGAAGAAATATGCAGACCTAGCCCGAAAGGACAAGGAATATGAAGTAGGGGACTTAGTACTGCTAAAGGTATCCCCTTGGAAGGGATTAATGAGGTTCGGAAGGAAAGGAAAACTAAGCCCAAGATACATTGGACCTTTTGAGATATTAAGACAGATTGGAAAGTTAGCTTACGAGCTAGCCTTACCCCCTAACTTGCAACAAGTTCATAATGTGTTCCATGTGTCAATGCTAAGGAAGTATCATCGGGATGCCAGACACATAGTGGAGTACGAGCAGGTGGATATGCAGCCAGATCTAACTTACCTGGAGAAGCCAGTAAGGATTATAGATAAGAAGGAGCAGGTGCTTCGGAACAAAGTGATCAAGCTAGTCAGAGTACTATGGCAGAATCATAATATAGAAGAATCGACTTGGGAACTAGAGAGCGCAATGCTAGAAAAGTACCCCCATTTGTTTTCTGTTTGATTCCGGGGCGGAATCCTTTTAAGGAGGGGAGACTGTAATAACCCCCAAAATTTTCAACTTTTTTTGTAACCCTTGTGAATAGTGTTTTAGCTGAATGAGAAAACTTTTCATGCCACACTATGTAGGGGTTCTATTATGGATATTCTGAGATTTTATTAGTACTCTATATGGTATATGAGTGTATGTAAAGATCGTCAGAATCCAATTCCGAACACTTTGATTTTTCCCGGAAATACACTAGATACAGAGAGAATTGAGTATAAGGTAACAGGATAAAAAGGATTTAAATTAAAGGATTATAATAGAGGATCATAAAAAGGAATATAATGTATTGAGAAAGGTTATGGGAACCTAAGTAATAAGATCCCAGGTATGATCCTTCAAACGATAAACGAAAACGAAAGTTAAGCGAACCGTATAACAGATCAGCGGTCATTAGGCAAACAATTAGGAAGTTAAGCAAAGGGATTAGAGAGAGTGATGTCACCCAACCAATGAGAAGAGGACAAGGAGGGAAAGATGACATCATAACATGACATAGGCATGACATGGGAAGGAAGGAGATGTGGTGGATTTTTAACTACACAAAATCAAGGTTAAATTGGTAATTAACCAAAAACAAAACAAAACCAAATCAACCAAGCCAAATAATTCATTCTTCATCAAAACAAAAAGAAACCAAGGCATTATTCTTCAATTGCTCTAGGCTTTTTACTATTCCAAAGGCAAGAAATTTCAAAAATTCAAGATCCAAGATTTCTAAATTGGTGAGTTAATTCCCTAATCATCCTTATGCATAGTTAGGGCTATATCATGAGTTTAAGCCATCAATTCTTTCTCAATCTTCTTCATTAAATCAATGAAGAAGACAATGAATAGCGTTTTTAAGTTTTTAACTTGAAATTTTTCTTGTTTTCCTTTAAGATTCAAGCATCCCTAAGACTTCTCAAAGCTTCTTAAGGCTTCCTAGCTACTCCCACCACTTCAAGGAAGGTATATCATCTCCAAACCTAGATTCCTATGTTTAATAAGATGATTTTGATTATTATGGTGATATTGTAGCTTAATGTTTGTGGTTTAGAGTTTGGGTTGAAGTGGTATTGAAATGGAATGGTAAATCTTGTTGTTTTGGTTAAAAGAATGTAGTATAGTTAAATTCAAGCTTAGGCATAAGTATGAATGTTAAAAATTGAATTGATTGGGGCTGTTATGATGTGATAAGGATGGATGTTGGTTGTATGATTAATTTGAGGTTGAATTGGGATGGTTTTTGAATGGTTTAAAATTGGGAAATCGCGTAAACATAGCCGTCGTAACGTCCGATTTTCTTTAGACTGTTTTTGTGCATAACATTAGGACCCGAGAACCCCCTGCTAGATTATGACCATTGCCATGTCTAAATAGCTCGTGTTACGAGCTTCGTTTTGATATGTAGTTCGATCGATTCCGATGCACGGTTTAGGAGAAACGACCGTTTCAAGTAACGGCGTTTCGCGAACGAAACTTTTCCCCCTCGCCTTACTTTGAAACATAGGTTAAAGACCAAAAAGGGTTAATTAATGTATGAAACATTTATGGTAAGTGTGTTAGGAAGTTGGTAAGACACTCGCGAAGGAATCGCCTTAAAACTCGTAAAGGTTAATTTATTAAAAATGGTGGAGCCGAGGGTACCCGAGTGACTTAAGAGAATCAATAAGCGCAAAACAAGCATTAGAGTCTAAGTTAGTTAAAGTATAGATTTACAAGTGACTTTGATTTAATTCCAACTTACTTGTTGTTTACAGGTTACCAGACTCGTACCGAGCCTTTTATCACCCCAAGTCGCTCAGGCAAGTTTTCTACCCGTTATAACTGTTGTTGTGATGTATTTGTGTATATGCATGATCTTGCGTTAAATGCATATTTGTTATAGCAAATTCTTGCGATATATTGTAGCATGTTATATGGTACATATGCATGCCTGTTTCGTATTCTTGCCATATATATCTGATTGGTTCAGTTGATAATACCTATGCTAGAGGATAGCGGTAATTTGCATATACCCTTATTATAGGGACCCAAAAGGTGAAAACATTTTCTAAAACCGGGAGTCGAGGATCCCGAGTAGATTTTGTATATATGTATATATATATATTGATATATATATATGGTTATATTTTTCAAAACTATTAATCGAATAAGGGTTATTCGATAACTTTATATTATTTATTGAATATTATTTCGAATATTATTCGAGGGCTTATGACTCCTTTATATTATTATTGAATATTACTTGGATATTCATTTGAGGATGTATGACTCCTTTATTTTATGAATATTATTTATAATATTCATTCGAGGTATTATGACTCCGCTTATTACTGAAATATATTCTTTATTTTATTAAAGAATAAGGTGTCAATAATCAAACTTATTTTTGATTATTCAAATAAAGATAGTACTTTTATATAAGTATATCTTTGGTTATTTAATATCCATTTCAAGTATAAATTTTAATACTTCTACTTCGATTATTTTTATAAGGATTATCTTTATGAGAATATTATTTAAATAATAATATTCAGACATTTTCTAAATATATTGGGACTGATTTACTTCATTAAATCAGCATTACTCCAAACACTCTTTAAAGTGTTTTCGAGTCTTCAAAATGATTTTTAAAAGTTAGAGCGGATCCCAAAACTCATTTTTATATTTAAGATCTTCCTTTTAAAAAGGGGATTTTAATACTCGCTCAAAACCTGAGGGATCCGGCTCTATGGTGTATTTTATATTCGCAACAAGGTTGCAGTTTTGGTAAATGAATTGATTACTTACCCAACGTTTGGGAAGTAAGTCCATCTATTGAGTCAGCATAAGCAACATGGGCTCAGTGGGCGTCCATGATAGTGTAAGTGGCTCAGTGGGAGTCCATCAAATGCATAAGTGGCTGAGTGGCAGTCCAGCATAAGGTCCTATTGCGACCAGGGTGATGACCAGTGGGGAATTCGTCCATCTACTAGTAGAAAAGGTTACTTATTGGTATCTTTGCCTGATCAGCAAGATACCTGGTTTATGCCAAAATTCTTTTCCTTTCCAAAATTCATTGGATGTTTCAAACTCTGTTCATACTTTACATGACAGAGGTTTTCAGGAAATGTATAAAGAAGATGTATATGTGGATATATATATATATATCAGAACTTAATGAAGTATACCATAACTTCATTTCCTTTAATAATATTTCAAAGATTTAATCTATTCAAATCTTGTCTTGTAGTCTCATCTATGTGATGAACTATTGAAAGCTCATTATACTTTGAACAGTGGTAGTTCAAGTATCTTTATAAATGATATAAGTGTAGTGAAGTATCTGGTAACTTCATCCCTTGTTTTTACTTATATCTAGTAAGTAATTATCTTACACATGATAAAAGATTCTAGTAAGTATCCATTTAGATACTTATATTATTGTTATCACTATATATTATCTTGCGAGCTGTAAGGCTCACTCTTGCTTTATTTCTTCATCACACAACAACAGTTAGGAAAGATGGCCAGACTCCAGCAGACCCAGCGCAAGCGCGTGGGAAGCGTCCCGCGTCTTCCCGATAATGTTGTAGCTGCTATAGCTGCAGAGGTAAATCTATTGGTAGACCGGGCACTCTACTTTTGAGAATCAAATTATGTATAATTATAACTTGTGGCAGATAATGGCAATTAACTGTAAATTATCAAGTAATCATTTTGGGTTGTAATAACTTTTAAATTGTGGATTCAAAGACTTGTACTTATTTCAATTTCATCTCTGAGACTATAACGGGTTGTGGTGTGTGTTAGTGTGGGGTCACAGCATAAGATTATTTATTATTAATTAAGTGAAGTGATATTGTGGAAAGAAAGACCGTGATGACCCGGATCCCCGAGCCCGGATCTGGGGGTGTAACAGAAAAGGTTTTCCTTAAGGTATCTCCTCAGAGAGGCATTCAGCGATTTGGCTAGAAGGGTAAGCTAAGTCCAAGGTATTGATAAGTGGCATTTATATCCACTTAAAACGTGTCGTAAAGGCTCGAATGGTGTTTTGTACTCAAGTTATTTGTGTTTTTGTAATATTTTGCATTTCAGGGCATATTCGAAGGAAGGAATAGATATTATATTATTTCTATGCTAGAAGAGTGTAAGGATGGAGCCTCGGTCGATTAAGCACAAGAAACCAGCACGAGAAGATCACAAAAGCAGAAAATTCCAGTTTTTCTAGAAGGCCAGGGCGGCCGTGCTACAGTTAGGAGCGCCCGCGCTGGTTTGGCAGAACTTCAGGGCGGCCGCGCTAGGTCGATTTTTTAGAATCCTGATTCTAATAGAAGACTGATTTTATGGACTTCTGCTCTAATTGGGATGGTATTTAAAGACTCTTAAAAGACATTTTTGATATACGAGAGCAAGGAGAGAGCATCAAGAAGACCTTATAGCACAATACAATGAAGGAGAAGAAGATCTTATTTTTACTTGTGATTCTTTGCTTAAGTTATAATCTTGGAAGCTTGTTTTCTTTGTTTTTTGAACTTAATACTCTTGTTAACGTACTTTTTTATATTTATTCAGTTATTTCAGACTTAGTTTATCTTAGTTTATATGCCATGCTTTCATTGGAACCCATGGTAATGATGAGTTCGGTTATGAACTAATCATTGTCGTGGGGTTCTAACGGATTTACTTATTGATTTCTATAGTTAATTGTTTTGATACCTTAGTGTGTGGTGATTGTATGATATCCTAGTATTGGTTGTGCTTATCCGTCTTATATGCGTCGTGAAAATATAAGATAGCGTATTGATCTCTATTGAAGCGACATTGAATATAGAGATTTAGAACTTTCCATGCTAGCATAGGTTCATGTATTTATTATGCATGATTTGTAGGTAATTTTAACCATCTTACATGCCCTATGTAATCACGATAGATAACTTGTTCATTAAACCTTTATGTTGTCAAATTTTATAGACATATAGGGTCTCAACATAATTGGTGTCTATTCAGCTTCTATCTTTTTTTTGGATGTCTGGTAGTAGGGTATTCTTACAACGAAAGTTGGCGTTTACTAGTTTCGTGTTATCTGATTAGTTGTCATAATCATTGCATGTTAAGGTTAAGAATAATGACTTTAAATGAAGTATTTAATGAAGTTAGGATCTTATGTTTGTCTCATATAGTTAATTCAATCACTTTTATTCTTAGTTAATTGCATGTTAGTTTAATCTTAGTCATAAACATCTCAATGTATTATTGTCTTAGCATTGACCGATAGCCATACCATTGTTGCATAAGTGCATAATCTTAAGTTAACTAAAAAGAGTCTATGTGGGTACGAATCTGATTTATATCTTATACTATTTGCGAATGCGTATACTTTCGTGTAATTTAGCGCGTGTTTTCACCCTAACAAGGTTTTGGCGCCGCTGTCGGGGACTTGGTGTTAATTTTTAGTTTATATGCTTGACATCAGTGGTCGTTAAAGTTCACTGACTCGGATATTTTACTTACTTGTTTACTTTGTTGGTGTTTCAGGTACTCTAGAGAGCGTTTATGCTAACGCGCTCTCGATCTAGCAAGAGAACACTGGATAAAGCGGAAAAAGAAGTTGAAGCAGTTGAAGAAGTTGAGAAAGTTAAAGAAGAAGCTATTATTGCAATGGGAGAACCAATAGCGAATTCTAAAGCTTTGATGGATTATTCTCAACCGAAGATCAATGATATTCAGTCTAGCATAATCAGACCAGCCATCGTGGCTAATACTTTTGAAATTAAATCTAGCATGATTTAGATGGTGCAGAACTTAGTCCTATTTGGGGGTTCTCCAATGGAAGATCCCAACATGCACATTAGAGATATTATCGAGATCTGCGACACTTTCAAGTTCAACAATGTTTCCGAAGATGCTATAAAGCTGAGGCTTTTCCCATTCTCTCTGAGGGATAAGGATAAGTGTTGGTTGCATTCTCTACTACCAGGCTCTATACTATTTGGGAAGATCTTGCTCAGAAGTTTCTTACTAAATTCTTCCATATGGCAAAGACAGCTGCAACCAGGAACGCTCTTACTCAATTTGTGCGGCAATCAGGAGAGTCTTTGTGCGAAGCTTGGGAACGCTATAAGGAGATCCTTAGGAAGTGTCCTCATCATGGGATGCCTGACTGGATGATTATCAACTGCTTTTATAATGGTTTAGGAGCACAGTCTAGACCCATGCTCGATGCAGCATCAGGTGGATCCTTATGGGCTAAAAGCTACGATGAAGCTTATGATTTGATTGAACTGATGGCTGCTAATGAATACCAGAACCTAACTCAGAGACTACCTCAAGGTAAGGTAGCATGAATTCTTGAGGTGGATGTAGCTACTGCTATAGCTGCTCAGCTTAAGGCCTTAACGATGAAGGTGGATTTTTTGGCTAATTATGGAGTTAATCAGATCACAAGTGTTTGTGAGCTTTGTGCTGGTGCGCATGAGACGGAGCAGTGTGCTATATCTAGGGAATCATCTTAGTTTGTAAGCAACTTTCAGAGGTCGCAGCAACCAGTTCCAGCCACTTATCATCCCAACAACCGCAATTATCCTAACTTCAGCTGGAGCAACAATCAGAATGCGGTGCAACAACTTTATCAGCAGTATGTAGCAAAGTAATTCAACCCTCCTGATTTTCAATAACCGCAATATGTACCAAGACAACAACTCCAACTTCAATAACTACCGCATGGAAGTACAAATCAATCTAATTAAAATCTGAATTGGAGGAGTTGTGGCTCATGTGCAAGAGCCAAGAGGTTTCTATTAAGATCTTGGAGAATCAAATTGGGCAGATTGCCAATGCCTTACTGAATTGACAACCTGGTACACTCCCTAGTGACACAAAAGTACCAGGCAAGAGGGAAGCTAAGGAGCAGGTCAAGGAAATTATATTGAGGTCTGGGAAGGTTGCAAACCCCGAAAAATCTCAAGTTCCAGAATCTGAAGTTGTGGCTGAAGAAGATGTGCAGAAGGAAGCAAAAGTGGAATCAAGGAAGAAAACTGTGGAACACACTCCTCCTGAGGGTAATACAGGGGAGAAACAGGTCTATCATCCACCTCATTTTCCTAAGAGGCTGCAGAAGCAAAAGTTGGATAAGAAATTTGCTAAGTTTCTAGAGGTGTTCAAGAAACTTCATATCAACATACCTTTCGATGAAGCGCTTGAACAGATGCCTAGCTATGCGAAGTTTATGAAAGGTATTCTCTCTCAAAAAGTGAATCTAGATGACTTAGAGACCGTTTCTCTTACGGAGGAATGTAGTGCTGTGCTACAACAAAAGTTGCTTCCGAAACTTAAAGAACTTGGAAGCTTCACTATTCCTTGCACCATCGGAAACTTGTCATTCAATAAGTGTTTATGTGATTTGGGAGCTAGCATCAATCTGATGCCTTTGTCTATCTTTAATAAGTTGGGTTTACCTTATCCAAAGTCTACGTATATGTCCTTGCAGTTGGCCGATCGTTCTATTACTTATCCATGAAGCATTGTGGAGGATATTTTGGTCAAGGTGGAAAAACTCTTCTTTCCTGTTGACTTTGTAATTCTTGATTTCGAGGAGGATTAAAAGATTCCCATAATCTTGCGAAGATCATTCTTGGCTACTAGCTGAACCTTGATTGATGTGTAGAAGGGTGAGCTCACTATGCGCGTACTGGATCAGGATGTAACCTTTAATGTTTTCAATGCCATGAAATTCCCTACTAATAAAGAAGAGTGCTTAAATGTGGAATTGGTCGATTCTGTGGTTACTTCAGAGCTTGATCAAATGCTAAGGTCTGATGCCTTAGAGAAAGCCTTGATGGAGAATTCAGATAGTGAAGATGATGAAGGTGATGAGCAGTTGCAGTATTTGAATCCTTCTTCTTGGAAGCGAAGGTTGGATATACCTTTTGAATCTCTTGGTGTGTCAGAACTCAAAAATGCTGAGGGGCGTCTCAAGCCATCTATTGGGGAAGCTCCTACACTCGAGCTTAAACCTTTGCCTGAACACTTGAGGTATGCATTTTTAGGTGATGCATCTACTTTGCCTGTTATTATTGCATCTGACCTTTCAGGTAGTGATGAGGAAAAACTTTTAAGAATTCTGAGAGAGTTCAAGTCGGCAATTGGATGGACTATAGCATATATTAAGGGAATCAGCCCTTATTATTGCATGCATAAAATTCTGCTATAGGAAGGAAGCAAGCTGACTGTTGAGCAACAGAGAAGGCTAAATCCTATTATGAGGGAGGTTGTGAAGAAGGAAATTCTTAAGTGGCTAGATGAATAGATCATCTATCATATTTCTGACAGTTTTTGGGTGAGCCCAGTTCAGTGTATGCCAAATAAATGAGGCATCACTGTGGTTGTTAATGAAAAGAATGAGCTCATTCCTACTCAAACAGTCATGGGGTGGAGAGTTTGCATGAATTACTGGAAGTTGAACAAGGCCGCAAGGAAAGATCACTTCCCTCTTCCTTTTATTGATCAGATGCTTTACAGGTTGGCTGGGTATGAATACTATTGTCTTCTGGATAGCTATTCGGGCTATAATCAGATTTGCATCGCTCCAGAAGATCAGGAAAAGACTACCTTCACTTTTCCGTTTGGTACTCTTGCCTTCAGAAGAGTTTCTTTTGGGCTATGTGGTGCACCTGCTATATTTCAGAGATGCATGATGGCCATATTCTCTGACATGATTGGTCAAAATGTGGAGGTGTTCATGGAAGATTTTTCTGTGTTCGGGGATTCTTTCAATGAGTGCTTGCAAAATCTTGGCGCAGTTCTTAAAAGGTGTGTTGAGACCAATCTGGTTCTCAACTGGGAGAAATGTCAATTTATGGTGCAAAAGGGCATCATCCTTGGGCACAAGATCTCTAGTAAAGGTCTTGGGGTGGACAAAGCCAAGGTGGGGGTCATTGAAAACCTTCCTCCACCAATTTCTGTTCAGGGAATCCGCGGTTTTCTTGGTCATGCGGGTTTTTATCGGCGGTTCATCAAGGATTTCTCTAAAATCTCTAAACCATTGTGCAATCTATTAGAGAAATATGCCCCTTTCAAGTTTGATGATGAGTGTCGAGCTGCTTTTGAGAGCTTAAAGAAGAGCTTGATCACGACACCTGTCATAACTGCACCTGATTGGAATGAGCTTTTTGAAATGATGTGTGATGCTAGTGACTATGCAGTTGGAGCGGTTCTTGGGCAAAGGAAGAACAATGTATTTCATGTGGTCTACTATGTTAGTAAGACCCTCAATGGTGCTCAAATGAACTATACTACTACTGAGATGGAACTCTTAGCCATTGTCTACGGTTTTGAGAAGTTTCGATCTTGTTTGCTTGGGACGAAGGTGACAGTTTTCACTGATCACGCTACGATTCGCTATCTCGTCTCGAAAAAGGACTCGAAACCTAGATTGATTCGATGGGTTCTTTTACTACAAGAGTTTGAGTTGGAGATAAAAGATAGATAGGTACTGAAACAAGTTGATGGTCATCTCTCTCGGTTAGAAGATCCAAATACAGCTTCACATGACAAGACGTTGATAAATGAGTCTTTTCCCGACGAGCAGTTATTTGGGGTGCAAGACGAAGAACCATAGTTCGCAGATATTGTGAACTATCTTGTAAGCAACATTATGCCCCTGGACTTAACTTCTGCTCAAAGGAAAAAAGTTTCTTCACGAGGTGAATTGGTACATGTGGGATGAGCCATTTTTGTTTCAGCAAGGAGCTGACCAAATCATCAGGAGATGTATTCCGTACAGCTAGACGAAGGGTATCTTTCGAGACTGCCATTCTACTGTTTATGGAGGCCACTACGGTGGAGAAAAGACAGCAGCTCGTATCCTTCATGCAGGATTCTTCTGGCCTATATTGTTTAAGGATGCGCATTAGTTCATGTTAAAGTGTGATCGCTGCCAGCGTGTTGGTAATATGTCAAGGAAGGATGAGATGCCTCTTAATGTGCTTCTCGAGGTTGAGGTCTTCGATGTTTGGGGAATTGACTTCATGGGGCCATTTGTCTCATCTTGCAATAATCAGTATATCTTGTTGGAGGTCGATTATGACTCGAAATGGGTGGAAGTTAAATCTTTGCCGATAAATAATGCGAAGGTAGTGCTTAACTTTCTTCACAAGCAGATATTCGCAAAATATGGGACTCCAAGCGTCATAATCAGTGACGAGGGATCGCATTTCTACAATCGCAAGTTCACTGCTATGATGCAAAGATATAATGTGAATCATCGCATAGCTACAGCCTACCATCCTCAGACTAATGGTCAAGCTTAGGTATCTAACAGAGAGATCAAGCGTATTTTGGAGAAAATTGTATGTCCATCGAGAAAGGATTGATCTTTAAAGCTGAATGAAGCTGTTTGGGCTTATCGAACAGCATTCAAAACTCCGTTAGGCATGTCACCATTTCAATTAGTTTATGGTAAAGGATTTAATTTGCCTGTGGAGCTAGAGTACAAGGCATATTGGGCTTTGAAGAAACTGAACCTTGATCTGATTGCAGCTGTAAGAAAAGGATGCTTCAATTAAATGAACTCGACGAGTTCCGACTTCAAGCGTATGAGAACAACAAAATGTACAAGGAGAAAGTCAAGAGGTGGCACGATAGGGGTCTAGTGATCAAATCATTTATATCGGGGCAACAAGTTCTTTTGTTAAACTCTCGTCTCCGTCTTTTTCCTGGAAAATTGAAGTCAAGATGGTCAGGGCCGTTTGTTGTCACAAATGTGTTTCCACATGGAGCGGTGGAAATTTTTAAAAATGATCCAGGCCAAGCATTCAAGGTAAATGGACAGCGTTTGAAGCATTACTATGGAGATATGGAAAACCGTGAGGTAGTTAGTGTCGTTTTATTGTCAACTTAATCTCGGAATTTTTACGTCAAGCTAGCGACATAAACCAAGCGCTTCTTGGGAGGTAACCCATGTTTGTTGTACATTAGTAGAAGATTGAAGAAAGAAAACCAGAAGAAAACATAAAAAAATCAGAAAACAAGGGACTTTTCCAGGAGCACGGCGCACCCAGCTGAAAAACGGGGCGGCCGCGCTGAAACAACAGGAGCACGGCGCGCCCGCGCTGGGAAGTGGGGTGGCCGCGCTGGATCAACAGAAACACGACGCGCCCGCGCTCCCAGGCGGGGCGGCCGCGCTGAGGCCCTGGACTCGAAAAAAAATAGAAAACAGAAAATCAAAAATACAAAAAGAGTTCAACAGAAGTTACCCTCCTTCCTTGTACCCGAATTTATAGCCTCAAAATATCCCATTACCCCTACGAAACCCATAATCATATCCCACTTTTAATTCTAATTCTCTCTCTATATATATATACAATTATATACATCCCTCTTTACCTTACTCTTATTCTCTCAAACCCTAAATCTCTCTACACACCTCTCTTATCTCACTTTATCAATTACAATGGCACCAAAGAGAGCCCACACTCAAGTGAGCAACATCACTAACCCCACCATTACCGATTCTTCAAGTGTTAAGGGTACGATGCCTCGATTTGTTACTCCGGAGGCTGAAGTGGAGTACGCAAGGTTGTTAATTAAGAAGATAGCAAAGGAGAGGGGTTTTCTATCTTCGGGTAAGGATGGTAAGCTTCTCGAGATGATCTTAGAGATGGGATGGGTTTCATTTTATGAGGCACCCGCGGCTGTGCCTATGAGTATCGTTCGCGAGTTCTATGCGAACGTAAAAGCTGATAAGAATGGGTATTCGGTGGTGCGTAGGTTGATGGTGGACTACAGCCCGGAGGCTATTCGTAGGGTTATCAACCAACGGGAGAGATAGCCTACTCAAGAGGAGTGGGTTAATAATCTGGGGGAGGACTTTGATTTGGATTTGATTGTGGCTACTCTATGTATCCCGAATATACATTGGAAGTTTAAGAGGGGATCGAACGAGTATCTCAATTTCCCTGCTTCATGCATGAACAGGTTTTCTCGTTCTTGGAATGCTTTTATTTGTGCGAATATCATGCCTTCTTCTCATATGCATGATGTGACTGTGGATCGTGCGAAGTTGTTATAGGGGATTTTGCAGGGAGATTATGTGGATGTCGGTTCTGTTATTTATCAGGGTATTTTACGATTTTTGTGTGGAAGCACTACAGGGTCTATCCTTTATGCCTCGATTGTGACCAAGCTTTGTGTTGCGGTGGGTGTTCATTGGCCCACACACGAGCAGCTTCAGTTACCAAGCACCCTCATCGACAGTTCTACGATCTTGAGTATGCATGAGTGATATGGTGGGAAGGATGACGGGAAATGTAACACCCCCAAATCCGGGGTCGGGGATCCGGGTTGTCACGAGTTCCATTTCCCTTAATAACACCCAATCTTAATAAACAATCAACTACTCTGTACGGTTACCCCACAATAAACACACACACCACAAGTTATAGTCTCAGAGATGAATATCAAAAAAATAACACGAGTCATTTTATTCCAAAATTATATGCCATTACACCTTAAAAGGGTTTCTGAATAGATTTACATTTCTTTACCATTATTACAATTGATAAAGATACATAAGTCTGGTATATCAAAAGTTGAAAGCCTAGCCTATTGGTAGTTCCTACCTCAACTACAGCGACATCAACGCCTATAGGAAACTGCGGAACGTTTCCTATCCGCTCGCGAATTGGGAGCTTGGTCCTGTTCATCTTTTCTATCTGTTGTTGTGTGATGAAAGAAGAAAGCAAGGGTGAGCAACAAGCCCACCAAAATAATATGTATAATGATTAACTATATATGAGCATTCTCATAGTACTCATGAAAGTCTTGGTCAAGAAGAAATGAACCAAGCTGATATCTTAACGCGACCAAGTCGCAAAATATTCAGTATATATGTATATATATACTTTTCAAAATCTTGGAAGTCCTCTTCCATGCATAATATACACAGAGTTCCATTTTATAACTGTATAAAACTATCGTTGCAAGGTGATTTCATATATCTAACCTTGTCTCAACGTTTTTGTGAAAATCTTTGTCATGCATAAGATAATCATTAACCAGATATAAGTTGAAAAGATGAAGTTACAAGATACTCCAATATACTTATATCTTTTCCGAATACTACTTGAACTACCACCGTTCAAGGTATCATCAGTTTCAAAAGTTCATCACATAGATGAGACAACAAGAAAAGACTTGAATAGATTCAATCTTTGAAATATCATTATAAATAATGAAGTTACGAGATACTTCATTAAGTCCCGATATATATATATACACCTATATATATACATTTCATACACTCCTTGAAAACCTCTGTTATGAAAATTATAAATAGAGTTGCAATATCCAATGAATTTGGAAAGGAGAAAACCTTGGCATAAACCCGATATCTTGCTGATCAGGCAAAAATACCAATAAGTAACCTTTTCTACTAGTAGATGGATGAATCCCCCACCGGTCATCACCCTGGCCACATAAGGACCTTGTGCTGGACCGCCACCCGGCCTCTTACGCGTTGATGGACTGCCACCCAGCCACTTACACTTTAATAGACCGTACCCCGGCCTGTCGCTTATGCCGACTCAATTAGATGGACTTACTTCCCGAACGTTGGGCAAGTAATCAAATTGTTTTCTCAAAACAGCAACCACGTTGCGAATGTAAATTACACCACAGAGTCGGATCCCCCAGGTTTTGAGCGAGTATTTAAATCCCCTTCGAAGGGAGGATCTTAAATATAAAAGAATGAGTTTTGGGATCCGCCCTAACTTTTAGAAATCATTTTGAAGACTCGAAAACATTTTTAAGAATGTTTGGAGTACTGCTGATTTATTAAAATAAATCAGTCCCGATATATTACAAATATCTTAATATTATTATTTAAATAATATTCTCATAAAGATAATCCTTATAAAAATCATCGAAGTAGAAGTTTTAAAACTCATACTTGAAATGGATATTAAATAACCAAAGATATACTTATATGAAAGTACTATCTTTATTCAAATAATCGAAAATAAGTTTGATTATCGAAACATTATTCTTTAATAAAATAAAGGATATTATTAAATAATAAGCGGAGTCTTAATACCTCGAATGAATATTATAAATAAAATTCATTAAATAAAATAAACAGAGTCATACATCCTCAAATGAATATTCAAATAATAATCATTAAATAGAATAAACAGAGTCATAAGTCCTCGAATGAATATTCAAATAATATTCATTAAATAAAATAAAGTTATCGAATAAACCTTATTCGATCAATAGTTTTGAAAACTATATCCATATATATATAAATATATATATATATATACATACTCGGGAACATCGACTCCCGGTTTAGAAATATGTTCACCTTTGGGTCCCCTATACTAAGGGTATACGCAACTACTGCTTATCTCTAGCATAGGTATTATGCAACTAATAAGCATTTGAACCAACAGATATATAAATCAAGAATACGAAATAGGCATGCATATATACCATATCACATGCTCCAATATATCGCAAGAATTTGCTAATAACAAATATGCATTTATCACAAGATCATGCATATACACATATACATCACAACAACAGTTATAAGGGTAGAAAACTTGCCTGAGCGACTGGGGGTTACAAATGGCTTGGGACGAGTCTGGTAACCTATAAACAACATATAAGTTGGAATTAAACCAAAGTCGCTTATGAATCTATACTTTAACCAATTAGACCCTAACGTTCGCTTTTGCGCTTAACGATTCACTTAAGTCGCTCGAGTACCCTCGGCTCCACCATTTTTAATAAATTAACCATTAAGGGTTTTAAGACGATTCTTTCGCGAGTGCCTTACCAACTGCCTAATACACTTTACATAAATGTGTCATACTCTAATTAGTCCTTTAAGGTCTTTAACCTATGTTTCAAAGTAAGGCGAGGGGTAATGGTTCGTTCGCAAAACGCCGTTACTTAAAACGGTCGTTTCTCCTAAACCGTACATCGGAATCAAACGAACCACATATCAAAACGAAGCTCGTAACATGAACTATCTAATTATGGCAATGGTCAAAACCTAGAAGTGAGTTCACGGATCCTAATGTTAAGAGCAAAAACAGTCTAAAGTAAATCGGACATTACGACGGTTATGTTTACGCGATTACAAAATTTTAAACTACTCCAATCAACCACAATCAACCACAAATCAACCCATAACCACCAATACCACCAAACTTCATCCAAACCTTACTAACTCAGTCCATAACCTCATGATTTTTCCAACTTATTCAATCTCAAACAAGAGCTACTAATTATACTTAAGGTTCATCAACCAACAACCAAGATTTATAACCCAAAATCATTATAATTCCATCCAAACTCTAAATATACAAGAATCATGCTCTCATGAACTATAACAAACAAAACTAAACCTAATACTCAAAGTAAAGTTAGGGTTTGGAGGGGTTATACCTTCCTTGGAGAGTGGAGAATCACTTAGGAAGCCTTAAATAACCACTAACTATCTTTACTAAGCTTGGACTTATGGCTCATCTTAGTTATGAATTATGGAAGCTAAAGAAACAAACCTCTTGAATTATGAAGGTGTGTAGCTTGATTTTTGAAATTTTCTCCTTTGCTTTTCATGGAAAAGCCGAGAGCAAAGAGTGGGGGAAGAAGAAAATGTTTTTGTTTTGGTTGCTTTTGATTTTTGTGTTTGTTTTGCTTGTTAATTAGGTTGTTACCATGGTAAATATTGTGTGGCTCACAATCATCCAACAACACACTTGCTTGGTCATGCTTATGTCACCATGTGATGTCACCCTCCCTCCTTTGTCCTCTTCTCATTGGTTTGATGACATCATCCCCACTAATCTCTTTGATTAGATTTTAATTATTTGGCTAATGACCACTTATATGTTATACGGTTCGCTTAACTTTCGTTTTCGTTTATCGTTTGAGGGATCATACCCGGGATCTTATTACTTGGGTTCCCTTAACCTTTCTCAATACATTATATTCCTTTTATGATCCTCTCTCATAATCCTTGAATTTAAATCCTTTTAATCATGTTACCTTATACTCAATTCTTTCGGTATCTGGTGGATTTTCGGGAAAAATCAAAGTGTTCAGAATTGGATTCTGACGATCTTTACATACACTTATATACCATATAGAGTACTAATAAAATCTCAGAATATCAATAACAGAACCCCTACATAGTGTGGCATGAACAGTTTTCTTATTCAGCATAATCTGCAAAATCACTATTCATAAGAGTTTCAAAAATTTCCAAAAATTGGGGTTATTACAGTCTCCCCTCTTTAAAAGGATTTCGTCCCGGAATCAGATAGAAAATGAATAGGGATACTCTCTTAGCATTGCACTTTCTAACTCTCGAGTAAATTTTCCCACATTGTGGTCCTACCACTAAACTCTGCCTAGTTTGATAACCCTTCTCCTAAGCACTTGCTCCTTTTCACTCTATAACCCTTCCTGGTTGCTCCATATAGGTTACGTCTGGTTGCATGTCTAGGCGCTCATATGCCCCTATTTATCTGGCATCCGAATTACACTTCCTTAATATTGATATGTGAAACACGTTATGACTTGCTACATGTTCGGGGGTAGGGCTAGCTCATATGCTATCCTTCCCAATACGTCTTAATATATCCAAGGGTCCAACAATTCGTGGACTTAAACTTTCCTTTCTTTCCAACCCTCATCAATTCCTTTTTAAGGGAATACTTTTAACAATACAAGGTTCCCTCCTTCATACTCTTTGTCCTTTCATTTGTCAAATCAGCATAGTTCTTATGTCCATCTTGAGCTACTCCCAGCCGTCCTCTGATTAGATCTATTATATCCTTGGTCCTTTGGACTACTGCGGGTCCGAGCATCTTGCGCTCTACAACTTCATCCTAACATAAGGGAGATCGACATTGTCTTCCCTCAAGGATCTCATAAGGCGACATCTCGATAATGACATATGATCTATTGTCGTAAGAAAACTCAATCCGTGTTAAGTGATCATTCCAATTTCTTTCAAGTCTATTGCACAGACTCTCATTATAGCTTTTAGCATTAGAGCTTTTGCTTCTCAATACCCATTCTTTTCCAGTTCGTAATCGCTACTACCTTCCGTTCCTAATATTATGCTGGTTATACTTTTGCTCGTTAGCGTTCTATAACCTTTTAATAACCACGTCAACCTTAGTATCACGAATGTTTTTCCATTCTGAATACCACCATAACTTTACTACTCCTTTTTCAGCTGTTTCTATTTCCCAAAGTTTGATCAATCATATAGAAGTAAAGGAATTTGTTGAGAGATCACTATGATCATGAACACTTGTTATATCGCATAGTTAGTACAGAAGGTGGCCAGCCTTTAGTACTTGACAAGCAATTAAACAATAGATGGTATCCTACTAGGCTTCTATCACACAGATAGATAGTCATTCGGCAATACCTCCCCTTCTGGAAGGGTTGTTCTTCTCAGCTTACATGAAATGAAAAGAAGAGAAAAAAACGAACTGAAGAGAATTGTATATTGGTAAAAAAAAAATTTATTGCCATAAAATATCTGGCTTGGAATCTACCTCTGAACTATAGAGGTTTGTCATAGGAGAACAAAACATATATGTATTTATATCAACATCAAGTATTATATCATCGTATTTCACATGCCTAAATATTTTTGTTATTCCGTCCATCATTCTATGGACCCATGCTCTTCCTCGAGCTTATACACAATCACCTTTGAAACTCCCTCGATATCGAAAATCGAATCTGGGATCTCATTCTAGACATCATCGTTACTAGAATTATATGCTTACACCGCAACCTTCCTCATATAGTAATACGACTCTCTTTTCATAAGAGGGAATAAATATTCAATAGGTAGATACTCTACTTAATTAGTCTATCAATGATAACTTATACACTACCACGACCCGATTAGTGGTACTCAATCTCAACATCCATTCCAATACAACTCTCACGGTTGTAATCAGCTCATTACTCGCAGAATCATTGCTGCATTACTATGGTCCACCACTGACCTACTGTCGTCATTCACTTTCCATGAAATTTTAATATCTAACCATACGGAGTCCATACATGTCGTATAGAATACTTCTAAGGAGTTAACATAATCACCAATCATAATTCATGAAGAACACTCCAAACTCTGACGTACTTTTATGACATGAAGTAGATAAAATTGCAGAAGAGTTTCAGTCAAAGCAATGATAGCAGGTTAATACCATTCTTAATCGTATGCCTTAAATAGAAGACTTAACTCAAGGGTTCATCTAGTCCTTTTTGAAACATGGTCCTGGCTTATCTCAAGATAGTATCTTCTGAGATAGATAGCCCGCTCATGGCGATTATACGAATTAAACCTTTACCAAACTACTATTACAGTTGGGTATTGCACAGTCATCAGAAGAAATGTCAATCTTTCAAATCATAATACAATCTTCACGGCTTTAACCATTATCATTGTATTCTTCTGGCACGAGTGCCGATAATTATCCTCTTACCTTTAAAGTGTCGGCCACCTCTTTGGCCTTTCCTGATAGTAAAATTTCCTTACGGTCAATGTCATTTTAACCACCTTCAAATAAATTTTCTACCTCATTTCAATCACAGCTTATGTGAAGATGTTTTCCTTAAAATCTGATGAGTAAAAAAAAATATCATCATTTTTCCATAAGTTATTGCCTCAGTCTTTAGAGGTTAATCACTGTCACGACTGACTCTCAATCATACTTAGAACATCTTTTATCTTAAGCCCTAATTGCCCTGAACAATTTCGACCATTACTGGTTCGATCCATACTTTCTCATGGTTTAACACGTGCCCCACTTGGCATCATTATAATTACGTCATATTTCCTTTATCAACATTTCTATTCTTGAGAATTTTGAATATTACCTTTCTCCTTGTAAAACCTCTAAGGTTATCCTTGAATCGTTCCTTATGTATTCCCTAGATACAGGGCATATCAAGATACCATTTATTAATACCAGAATCATTGTCTATATAATTCTGAAAAAATTTCTCCACTGATTCTTAAAGGTTGTTATTACCTTAATCCTTTCCAATTCATACTGTCAAAACTCATACTATCCCTATTAAAGGTGAAATGCCAACCTTTATGCATTCCCCTAGGATTCATTTTAAGTTACCGATGTTCTATCCTTAATTCCACCTTTAAAAAGGTACATGCATCCTTCCATGGATAATCAAGTCATATATCCCTGATAAGGGTGTCTTATTCAATCATTCCCACCTCGATAGTATATGCTGAATTTCACAATAACATCTGTATTCAAAATGAGGTCAATCAATATGGCCTCCAAAAGATAATAACGGTTATCCACTTTTATTGCCTAAATTGGGTAACGATAACAAGGATGTTCTGGAAGATATTGGTCGTGTTCAACGTGAACTTCTTCTTAATAATTCCTTATTTACTTTTGTTGTTTATCTCAACAGTCATCTCAATATTGGGATATCTTTCATACCTGGCGCCTCCCTTTTTGGGTATCAAGCCACCGGTCTTACACTTCATATTCTTGAAGGTCACTTCCTTCATCCAATTTTCCTAATTTCTTACTTTCTTGACTCCTCAGTCCATCCGCGTTTCCTTATTAATCAATTGATCTATCTCAAAGTTTCATCGAATACTGTCAACTTCAAGGGAATTAACTATACGTATCGCTTACGCCTTCAAACCTTGAATTTATCTCATGATCAGTCACCATCGCGCTGATGATGACACACTTCTCTATATTTATTGCAAGGGTTTTTTAGGGTTTCCCATACCTAACTCCCTTATCACTTCTCAACTTTATTTCCTTTATATCCCTTTATATTTCTACCCTTTTCAGTCTTTTATTTTCGTTTCCATTACAACCATTACATGAACCAACACAACATAAGCATTGATTTCAAACATCCCGTCATTCTAGATTCGTGTCCTCAGAACGAATCTTGACAACTTTTACAACTTAAATTCATAATTCATCATACTTGTCCGCTTTTGTTCTGACTCTAAAGTTTTTTTTTCTTTTATACTACCTTCATAACCTCGGGAGTTACTTTCCCGAAAACAATTGACTGAACGTTAATCAGTTTATTCTAACCTCTGGCTCCGTGCCTTTCTTGGTCTTTCACCAGCGGGTGGCCTCTCTCTTAGGAGGGTAAGTGACAAAACAGTCTTTTGTGATTCGTTAATCATTTAGAATTTCAAATGATTCCTATATTTCCTTTAGCCAGGCTCTTGCCTCGACTGGGTCAACCTGTTCCTTGGAACTCTGAGAGCTTAGCGATTTAAAGGTCACGAAAGAATTTCCTACTGCATTATTTCCTCAAGGTGGTGGTTGGGGATAATAGTCTAAGTTCTTTTTAGACAGGTCCATGAATTTCCGTATAGGAGTACCGTCTCGGGTCTCCTTTCCTTACTCGACTTTCTGTTTCCTTAGTATGAAATATTTCATCCTTCTCCCATACTTGGGGTTATCTTATACGTTAAAATCCTCATTTTCCACTTCATTATGTTATGGGTTCCTTCTATCTTGATGGCGTCCTCCCTGACTATCACATTCAGGGTTTGCCCTAAATCTTATTCCTTGAACTATGACTTTCATCTAAGATCTCATCTTTAAGCTCTTGAACATTTGGAACCCAAATTCTATAGGAATACCTCATTATTCCCTTATCATCTTTCTCGGTATTAATCTCATATCTATTTGTTGGCTCTCTGCCTTCATTCATCACTTTTTCTGGCACAATATGTTCTTTTCCAATAATTCGGTCTGTATTGCAATCTCAAACAGCTTTTCGGTACCGGCTCCGATTACCTTCAGTTCTATTTCCATTTTCTCAAATCTCTTATAAACTCTCCCAAAGACATTATTATCTTGAGTCTCTCCTTTTTACTAAGGGCATCAGCCACCACATTGGCTTTCCCCGAATGATAAAGAATCTCCCAATCATAATTCTTGATTAGCTCTAACCGCCTCCTCTGGCGTATGTTGAGCTCTTTCTGCGTGAAAATACACTAGAGCACTTATGGCTTGTGTAAATCTCGCACTTCTCTCCATACAAGTAGTGCCTCCAATATTTAGGGCAAAACTATTGCCACGAGCCCAAGCTCATGGGTGGGGATATCGAATTTTATATTCTCTTAATTGTCTTGACGCGTACGCGATTACCTTGTTGTGCTGTATAAGAAGCACCATAATTCCTTATGCGAAGCGTCACTACACATCACAAAATCTCCTTTTCCATCCGGCAACGCCATCATAGGGGTCGTCACCAATCTTTGCTTCAGTTCTTGAAAGTTGTTCTCGTATTTCTCTGTCCATTCAAACTTCTCATTCTTACGAGTAAGCCGCGTTAAAGGGGGCTACTATCTTTACAAACTTGAATGAACCTCCGGTAGTGACCGACCAATCCTACCTCTGGTAGTCGACCTAACCATGGTCATTAATTCATCAGTGGTCCTTTATTCATTCTTGTCAGGATCCTCTATGGGATCCTCCTCAGCAACTATCCCTTCTAGGACAACATCCTTAACCGCTGCATCCTCAATATGAACATCATCCGATCCCGCGTTAGGACGCTCTATCGGATCCATAATCTGATCTCCAATAAGTAATAAAACATCATCGCGTTGTTGCTCCTCAACCTCAGGGTTCGGAGTCCCCCTACCATATACGATAAGGAACTACGCTTCTATCACGATATTTATAAGGGTTCCCATAAGGGTTTTAACTGTCAGTACTACGTTAGGTAGCCCGACTATGAACTTGGCAAGAGTTCTTATTATCTTAGTGAACTTATTATCTTAACGTCACATCATCTCTGAGGTTTATAACGCTTGGCTCTGATACCATTTCTGTAACACCCCCAAATCCGGGGTCGGGGATCCGGGTTGTCACGAGTTCCATTTCCCTTAATTACACCCAATCTTAATAAACAATCAACTACTCTGTACGGTGACCCCACAATAAACACACACACCACAAGTTATAGTCTCAGAGATGAATATCAAAAAAATAACACGAGTCATTTTATTCCAAAATTATATGCCATTACACCTTAAAAGGGTTTCTGAATAGATTTACATTTCTTTGCCATTATTACAATTGATAAAGATACATAAGTCTGGTACATCAAAAGTTGAAAGCCTAGCCTATTGGTAGTTCCTACCTCAGCTACAGCGAAATCAACGCCTATAGGAAACTGCGGAACGTTTCCTATCCACTCGCGAATTGGTAGCTTGGTCCTGTTCATCTTTTCTATCTGTTGTTATGTGATGAAAGAAGAAAGCAAGGGTGAGCAACAAGCCCACCAAAATAATATGTATAATAATTAACTATATATGAGCATTCTCGTAGTACTCATGAAAGTCTTGGTCAAGAAGAAATGAACCAAGCTGATATCTTAACGCGACCAAGTCGCAAAATATTCAGTATATATGTATATATATACTTTTCAAAATCTTGGAAGTCCTCTTCCATGCATAATATACACAGAGTTCCATTTTATAACTGTATAAAACTATCGTTGCAAGGTGATTTCATATATCTAACCTTGTCTCAACGTTTTTGTGAAAATCTTTGTCATGCATAAGATAATCATTAACCAGATATAAGTTGAAAAGATGAAATTACAAGATGCTCCAATATACTTATATCTTTTCCGGATACTACTTGAACTACCACTGTTCAAGGTATCATCAGTTTCAAAAGTTCATCACATAGATGAGACTACAAAAAAAGACTTGAATAGATTCAATCTTTGAAATATCATTATAAATAATAAAGTTACGAGATACTTCATTAAGTCCCGATATATATATATACACCTATATATATACATTTCATACACTCCTTGAAAACCTCTGTTATGAAAATTATAAATAGAGTTACAATATCCAATGAATTTGAAAAGGAGAAAACCTTGGCATAAACCCGATATCTTGCTGATCAGGCAAAAATACCAATAAGTAACCTTTTCTACTAGTAGATGGATGAATCCCCCACCGGTCATCACCCTGGCCACATAAGGACCTTGTGCTGGACCGCCACCCGGCCTCTTACGCGTTGATGGACTGCCACCCAACCACTTACACTTTGATAGACCGTACCCCGGCCTGTCGCTTATGCCGACTCAATTAGATGGACTTACTTCCCGAACGTTGGGCAAGTAATCAAATTGTTTTCTCAAAACAGCAACCACGTTGCGAATGTAAAATACTCCACAGAGCCGGATCCCCCAGGTTTTGAGCGAGTATTTAAATCCTCTTCGAAAGAAGGATCTTAAATATAAAAGAATGAGTTTTGGGATCCGCCCTAACTTTTAGAAATCATTTTGAAGACTCAAAAACATTTTTAAGAATGTTTGGAGTACTGCTGATTTATTAAAATAAATCAGTCCCGATATATTAGAAATATCTGAATATTATTATTTAAATAATATTCTCATAAAGATAATCCTTATAAAAATAATCGAAGTAGAAGTTTTAAAACTCATACTTGAAATGGATATTAAATAACCAAAGATATACTTATATGAAAGTATTATCTTTATTCGAATAATTGAAAATAAGTTTGATTATCGAAACATTATTCTTTAATAAAATAAAGGATATTATTAAATAATAAGCGGAGTCTTAATACCTCGAATGAATATTATAAATAATATTCATTAAATAAAATAAACGGAGTCATACATCCTCAAATGAATATTCAAATAATAATCATTAAATAGAATAAACAGAGTCATAAGTCCTCGAATGAATATTCAAATAATATTCATTAAATAAAATAAAGTTATCGAATAAACCTTATTCGATCAATAGTTTTGAAAACTATATCCATATATATATATAAATAAATATATATATATATAAATTTATATATATATATATACCCGGGAACATCGACTCCCGGTTTAGAAATATGTTCACCTTTGGGTCCCCTATACTAAGGGTATACGCAACTACGGCTTATCTCTAGCATAGGTATTATGTAACTAATAAGCATTTGAACCAACAGATATATAAATCAAGAATACGAAATAGGCATGCATATATACCATATCACATGCTCCAATATATCGCAAGAATTTGCTAATAACAAATATGCATTTATCACAAGATCATGCATATACACATATACATCACGACAACAGTTATACGGGTAGAAAACTTGCCTGAGCGACTGGGGGTTACAAATGGCTTGGGATGAGTCTGGTAACCTATAAACAACATATAAGTTGGAATTAAACCAAAGTCGCTTATGAATCTATACTTTAACCAATTAGACCCTAACGTTCGCTTTTGCGCTTAACGATTCACTTAAGTCGCTCGAGTACCCTCGGCTCCACCATTTTTAATAAATTAACCATTAAGGGTTTTAAGGCGATTCTTTCGCGAGTGCCTTACCAACTGACTAATACACTTTACATAAATGTTTCATACTCCAATTAGTCCTTTAAGGTCTTTAACCTATGTTTCAAAGTAAGGCGAGGGGTAATGGTTCGTTCGCAAAACGCCGTTACTTAAAACGGTCGTTTCTCCTAAACCGTACATCAGAATCAAACGAACCACATATCAAAACGAAGCTCGTAACATGAAATATCTAATCATGGCAATGGTCAAAACCTAGAAGTGAGTTCACGGGTCATAATGTTAAGAGCAAAAACAGTCTAAAGTAAATCGGACATTATGACGGCTATGTTTACACGATTACCAAATTTTAAACTAGTCCAATCAACCACAAATCAACCCATAACCACCAATACCACCAAAATTCATCCAAACCTTACTAACTCAGTCCATAAGCTCATGATTTTTCCAAATTATTCAATCTCAAACAAGAGCTACTAACTATACTTAAGGTTCATCAACCAACAACCAAGATTTATAACCCAAAATCATTATAATTCCATCCAAACTCTAAATATACAAGAATCATGCTCTCATGAACTTTAACAAACAAAACCAAACCTAATTATCAAAGTAAAGTTAGGGTTTGGAGGGGTTATACCTTCCTTGGAGAGTGGAGAATCACTTAGGAAGCCTTAAATAACCACTAACTATCTTTACGAAGCTTGGATCTTGAAGAAAACATAAGAAAACACAAAGTTAGTTTCTTGAAAACACTATTCACCAAGAACTTAGATGAATTGATTAGCTATGTTAAACATGGAATCTTGAGCTTAAACTTATGGCTCATCTTAGTTATGAATTATGGAAGCTAAAGAAACAAACCTCTTGAATTATGAAGGTGTGTAGCTTGATTTTTGAAATTTTCTCCTTTGCTTTTCATGGAAAAGCCGAGAGCAAAGAGTGGGGGAAGAAGAAAATGTTTTTGTTTTGGTTGCTTTTGATTTTTGTGTTTGTTTTGCTTGTTAATTAGGTTGTTACCATGGTAAATATTGTGTGGCTCACAATCATCCAACAACACACTTGCTTGGTCATGCTTATGTCACCATGTGATGTCACCCTCCCTCCTTTGTCCTCTTCTCATTGGTTTGATGACATCATCCCCACTAATCTCTTTGATTAGCTTTTAATTATTTGGCTAATGACCGCTTATATGTTATACGGTTCGCTTAACTTTCGTTTTCGTTTATCGTTTGAGGGATCATACCCGGGATCTTATTACTTGGGTTCCCTTAACCTTTCTCAATACATTATATTCCTTTTATGATCCTCTCTCATAATCCTTGAATTTAAATCATTTTAATCATGTTACCTTATACTCAATTCTTTCGGTATCTGGTGGATTTTCGGGAAAAATCAAAGTGTTCGGAATTGGATTCTGACGATCTTTACATACACTTATATACCATATAGAGTACTAATAAAATCTCAGAATATCAATAACAGAACCTCTACATAGTGTGGCATGAAAAGTTTTCTTATTCAGCATAATCTGCAAAATCACTATTCATAAGGGTTTCAAAAATTTCCAAAAATTGGGGTTATTACAGGAAAGGACTTGGGTACACCTATGATCATTTGTCGGGTGGTCAGCCAACCGATCAAACGTATGCTGGTGGTTCGACTCAGGCACGCAGAGCAGCGTGGAGACATCAGATGGGTGAGGCTAGTTCTTTGATGCAGCAACGGCAGGAGGCAGAGGATAGTGTTGGTTTAGGCTCAGCGCAGTATAGGCGTTTGACGAGGAGGATGAATGTGATGTATGACATCCAGAGCAGGTTTGTGCAGAATCTTACTCAGGCATTGGGTAGAGCTTTTCGAGCCACGGGGGTAGACATTCAGTGGCTAGTTTTTGGAGACGATTCTGTGTACTCGCCTCCTGACACTCCACCCACGGAGGGTGATGATCATTCTGCTTCCGAGTAGGTATGCCTTGATTCCTTTCTATTACCTTCACTGAGGACAGTGATATTTTTAAGTTTGGGGGTGGTAGTGAAGGAATATCTGTATGTGAGTCCATATAGATGCATATTCATGATAGTTTAGTTCATATAATTTGCATATTTGTCAGGTCATTTTTGTTTTTATTTGCCTATTTGTTATCATGTTAGTATGTGCATATAGTTGCATTGGCATTATATCATGATCCCTTAGGTTGCTTTTCCGATTAATTTGTGATGTTGATTCGAGTGTAGTGATGTCGTATAGAGGAATGTTAAGTCCTAACGAATTGATTTGCATGCTAAAAACAAGAAAATTTTCATTAAGTCTTATAGGTTACTTGAGTGCTAGATCATGATCATGACTTGTTTGTTTGTCAAGGTTTAATCACTTGTTTATATCTAGACTTTATGTTATTCTCTTAGTGACGAAATAACATGGATTTTTTAAAAATTGGAGAAAAACTTGGATTTTAATGCTAGTTGTGGCTAGCTGTTAAATGGATAATAGCCGGATCATATTTATATGAGTAGTCTAGGGTTGAGCGAGATGGAGCGGAACACATCATTCAGAAAAATGACAAAAAAGAAAAAAAAAAGAGAAAAAAATATGTGTTATGTATAATTGATCACGAGTGGGCTCTTTAATACTCGAGTTATTAAGTTCTAGGGGACATTGTGCCTAATGACCTAAGGCTTTTATAGTCTGGGATCCTCTAACCTAACGCTCACTACATGGGTATTATTGCATAAGTCTTTTGTGGACCTTACTCATTGTACGATCAAATAAGCATATTTGTGTTTGTTATTTGTTATCAATAAAAGCATGAATCATTGTATAGCTCTGATAAAATTAAGTGTTGTCAGTCATTTTGAGTTTATCGTTTATTCTGTATATAGCCTTGTGATTGTCTTGATGAGAGGTGAGTTATGATTATTGATCTAGTTTCGAGAGTATATCTGTTAAGCATTTGCACATACGCATGTTTCTAGCTTGTGAATTGATTTGTGGGATTTGATTGAACTTTGTGCGAATAATTGCATTCTTTGAGATATTGCTTATTAATTGGTTTAGTTAATCTGAGGGGATCGTTGCATTCATGTTAGTTGCATTCATGCATTTTTATTTCTTATTTTTGAGTCTGTTTATGCTTGAAGACACACATCAATTCAATTTTGGGGGGGGGGTGATACGTGGCATTTATATCCACTTAGAACGTGTCGTAAAGGCTCGAATTGGTATTTTGTACTCAAGTTATTTATGTTTTTGATATGTTTTGTAGTGTTTTGCATTCCAGGGCATATTCGAAGGAAGCAATAGATTTTACATTGTTTCTATGCTAGAAGAGTGTTAGGATGGAGCCTCGGTCAATTAAGCGCAAGAAACCAGCACGAGAAGATCACAAAAGCGGAAAATTCCAGTTTTTAGAGAAGGCCAGGGCAGCCGTGCTACACTTGGGAGGATCGCGCTGGTTTGGAAGAACTTCAGGGCGGCCATGCGGGATCTCAGGGCGGCCGCGCTAGGTCGATTTTTCAGAATCCTGATTATAATAGAAGACTGATTTTATGGACTTCTGCTCTAATTGGGCTTATATTTAAAGACTCTTAAAAGACATTTTTGATATACAAGAGCAGGGAGAGAGCAGCAAGAAGATCTTATAGCACAATACAACGAAGGAGAAGAAGATCTTGTCTTTACTTGTGATTATTTGCTTAAGTTGTAATCTTGGATGCTTATTTTCTTTGTTGTTTGAACCTAATACTCTTGTTAACGTACTTTGTTATATTTATTCAGTTATTTCAGACTCAGTTTATCTTAGTTTATATACCATGCTTTCATTGGAAACCATGGTGACGATGAGTTCGGTTATGAACTAATCGTTGTCGTGGGGTTCTAACGGATTTACTTATGGATTTCAATAGTTAATTGTTTTGATACCTTAGTGTGTGGTGATTGTATGATATCCTAGTACTGGTTGTGCTTATTCGTCTTATGTGCGTCACGAACATATAAGATAGCGTGTTAATCTCTATTAAAGTAACAGTGAATATAGAGGTTTAGAACTTGTCATGCTAGCATAGGTTCATGCATTTATTATGCATGATTCGTAGATAATTTTAACCATCTTACTTGCCCTATGTAATCATGATATATAACTTGTTCATTAAACCTTTATGTTGTCAAATTTTATAGACATATAGGGTCTCAACATAATTGGTGTCTATTCAACTTCTATCTCTTTTGTGGATGTCTGGTAGTAGGGTATTGTTAAGAATATGTTGTGAACTTGATGATTTCATTAACAAAACACCTTAGTAAATTCAACTTAGTGAATTATGTAGCACTCGACGGATAAGGAATATAGTCCCGACGGATGACTCAATATAGTCCCGACGGATGATGATTTGATATCCATCGAGTGAGTAGCTTATGTAACAATAAGTCATGTAGCACATTTCTGCAAACACCTTTGTATAGATTCTGTAGTAGCTTATGAATCATGTAGACTGCTAGTAGATGTGCAGAATAGGTTGATTAAATGTAAATAGATGATGTCTTGTAATTCTGCACAAATGAAATAGAGTCAAGTGTTAAATGGCTACCCGACGGATGATAAACAAAGCCATCGACGGATGATCAACAAAGCCATTGACGGATGATCAACAAAGCCATCGACGGATGCTCAACAAAGCCATCGACGAATGATCATGTACCCGGCGTATGATCAATTCAAACATCCGTTGACAGTGACAACACAGTCACATGTGTCGAATGTATGCAAAAGGAATGTGGCAGCCTATTCAACTGGGTTTTTGAGAACAAAGAAGCATTGCCATTTCCATGCTATTATGAAGATATTCAAAGATGCTGGAATAGATTAATGAAGCAGCATAGTATTAGACTTGATAGATTTTGTTTTATTATCTTGTCTTATTATTGTGTAATCTTGGTGATATATAAACCAAGAGTAGCAAGTAGAACAACAACAAGACTAGGCAAGTATTTTCTCAGGGAAACAATTGTAATCTGAATCCTTTAGCATTTCTCTGTAAGTTTAGTTGTTCTTATTTGTAAGCAGCAGTGAGCTATTCAAGCTTCACAGAGTTCTCTTGATATATATATATATATATATATCTGGTGGATACATTCAAATCCACCAGAAAGTTTTAAAGACTTGTGTTTTTATTACTTTGTGTTTTGATTCATTTTTAACTTGTCATTCCGCACTTTGCAAATCAAAATACTGACATATATATATTTTAAGTTAGAACATTTTACAATTCAGAAAAAGTTTCAAGAATTCCATTCAACCCCCTTTTGTAATTCTTGTTGCATTGTTAGGGACTAATAATTGGTATCAGAGCAAGCTCTTGAAGAACAAAGAGTTTAAAGATCACAACAAACAACAAGATAAACAAGAAGGATGTTGGAGTCAAGATTCCTTTTCTGGACAAAGATAATTACCATCACTGGAAGGTAAAGATGCATCTTCGTTTACTTTCTCAAGATGAGGCTTATGTGGATTGCATAGAGAGAGGTCCTTATGTACCAAAGAGAGCTGCAACTGGAAATGAGCCATCAGTTCCCAAGCCAAGGCATGAATTGTCAGATCCTGATATTGAACAAGTCAGGAAAGACAAGAAGGCCATGAATATTATGTTCAATGGAGTTGATAGTGACATGTTTGACAACATCATCAATTGCAAAACTGCCAAGGAAGTTTGGGATACAATTCAGATTATCTGTGATGGCACTGAACAAGTTAGAGAAAACAAGATGCAGTTACTAATTCAGCAATATAAGCATTCCCACTTTGAAGAAGGTGAAACTCCCACTGACATCTTTAGTAGATTTCAAAAGCTACTAAATGCTCTAAAGCTACATGGAAGAGTCTACCAAACCAAAGATTCTAACCTCAAATTTCTGAGATCCCTACCAAAAGAATGGAAACCAATGACAGTCTCCTTGAGAAATTCACAAGAATACAAAGAGTTTACACTAGAGAGACTGTATGGCATTCTAAAGACTTATGAGCTTGAAATAGAGCAAGATGAAAGAATGGAGAAAGAAAGAAAGAAAGGAGGGTCCATTGCACTGGTTGTTGAGTTAGAGAAAGAGAAGGAGATGAAGATAGAATTTGTTGAGTCTATTTCAAAGGTCTGTGAAAACAAGGGCAAGGGGCTGGTAGCAGAAAATAAGGATTCTTTGAGCCAAGATGATGTGGATGACATTGATGAACATCTAGAATTTCTTTCCAGAAGATTTTCCAAGCTCAAGTTCAAAAAGAACTTTGGAGCAGCTAAGCCAAATAGAAACATGGTGGAATAATCAAAATTTAAATGTTTCAAATGTGGCTTAGCAGGGCACTTTGCCAGTGAGTATAGAAAGTCAGATTCCAGCAAGAAGAAGTTTGAGCCTGTGGATTATAAACAGAAGTATTTTGAGTTGCTCAAAAAAAAAGAAAGGGCTTTCATTACACAAGAAAATGACTGGGCAGCAGATGGTCTGGATGAGGATGAGGATGTCAGCTATGTCAATCTAGCCCTAATGGCCAAGTCTGATGAAACAGAGACAAGTTCTTCAAGTAATCAGGTAATCACCACTAACCTAGCACATTTATCAAAAGTTGAGTGTAATGATGCTATCAATGACATGTCTACAGAATTATATCATTTGCGTGTTACACTTAAGTATCTCACTAAGGAAAATGCTAAAATTAAAGAAAATAATTTGTTTTTAAGTGAGAGGAATAATGTGCTAGAGTCTCAGTTTATTGAATTTGAAAAATTAAGAATTGAGTTTAAGATTGCTAAGAATGAATTAACTGAGTCCTTGAAGAAAGAAGAGATTTTGAAGAAGCAGCTTGAACGAGAACAGGAGGTGATTAAGGCATGGAAAACATCTAGATATGTTCATGCTCAAATCACCAAAGTTCAAGGTATTGAGTCCTTTTGTGATGCAGCCTGGAAGAAGAATAAGGAGAAGCTGGATTCCAATTTGGTTGAAGGATTGCTAACAGATGTGGACTCGACGGATGATGAGAGCCATCCGTCGGATAACCAAAAGGATTATCTGTCAAGTGACATAAATCCTCATCCGTCAGTTGTAAGCAAACCTGTGAGTAAAGCCAAACTTGCCAAGTTAAATGAAAAATATGGATCAGTTTCCAAAAACTTCATTTCAGGAGAATCTAGTCAAGTGAAGAAGGAAAAGAATGTAAATGTTGGTCATCTGTCTATCAAGCAATTGAATGACAGACTAGAAAAGATTGAGGTTAAAACAGAGGCTAAAAGGAAAAACAATAGAAATGGGAAAGTAGGGATTAACAAACATAGCAACTACACACCTTATAAATATGCTCCTAGAAAAATCTGTATAAAGTGTGGTAGTGCTAATCATTTTTCTGTTAATTGCAAACTTGCCTTGCTTGCTCCTATGTCTGTACCCTCCCCTTTTTCCCAAAAAAAATGTCATGCCTTATATGCCTATGAATGCTATATCTACATAGAATATGAATGCACAATTTGCTAATATGCCATTTGCACCTAATCCTTATTATGTTGCATTTAGTATGCCTCAAATGCCATTTAGCATGCCCTACTGGAATAACATATTTACTAATAGCATGCCATTTCCTGTTAATCAAAATGTGCATGATAATTTTGTTGTAATGAATGGTTTCAAAGGTCCAACTCAAATGACTAAGGATGAATCTGATATCCCCAAGTCAAATGAGATCAAACCTAAGAAATAGAAGAAGAAAGCTAACGAGGCAGGACCCAAGGAAACTTGGGTACCAAAATCAACTTGATTTGATTTTAATGTGTGCAGGGAAATAGAAAGAATCTGTGGTACTTGGATAGTGGTTGTTCAAGACACATGACTAGTGATTCTACCCTGCTCACAAAGTTCAAGGAGAGAGCTGGCTTAAGTATTACTTTTGGAGATGACAGCAAGGGTTATACTGTGGGATATGGCTTGATTTCAAAAGACAATGTCATCATTGAGGAGGTTGCCTTAGTGGATGGTCTCAAGCACAATTTGTTGAGTATCAGCCAGCTTTGTGATAAAGGCAATTCAGTAACCTTCAACTCAGAAGCCTGTGTTGTGACAAATAAAAGGGGAAACAAAGTGGTTCTCACTGGAGTGAGAAAAGGAAATGTGTACCTAGCTGACTTCAACTCATCAAATGCAGAATCTGTTACTTGTCTTCTCAGTAAAGCAAGTCAAGATGAAAGTTGGTTATGGCACAAGAAGCTATCACATCTAAACTTCAAGACCATGAATGAGCTTGTAAAGAAAGAACTGGTTAGAGGTATTCCTCAAGTGGAGTTTTCTAAGGATGGACTGTGTGATACTTGCCAAAAGGGTAAACAAATCAAAGCATCATTCAGAAAGAAGCTTGATTCAACAATTGAAGAACCTTTACAACTGCTGCACATGGATTTGTTTGGACCAGTCAATGTGTTGTCCATCTCTAGAAAAAGATTTTTCCTAGTAATTGTAGATGATATCTCAAAGTTCTCTTGGACATATTTCCTTAAGTCTAAAGATGAGGCTAGTGAAATCATCATCAATCACATAAGGCAAGTCAACAATCATCCTGATTTTAAAGTTAGAAGAATCAGGAGTGACAATGGAACTGAGTTCAAGAATTCTGTCATGAGAGCATTTTGTGAAGAAAATGGGATTTTGCATGAGTTTTTAGCAGCAAGAACTCCACAAAAAAATGGAGTAGTAGAAAGAAAGAACATATCACGTATTGAAGCTGCAAGGACAATGCTTGAAGAATCTAAGTTACCAACATATTTCTGGGCTTAAGCTGTAAATACTGCATGCAACACTCAGAATATTTCTATGGTTAATCAAGCAAAATGCATGACTCCCTACCAATTGTTCAAGAACAAGAAGTTAACTCTAAATTTTCTTCATGTCTTTGGTTACAAATGTTATATCTTGAGAAATCAAACTGATCAGAATGGGAAGTTTGATGCTAAAGCAGATGAAGGAATTTTGTTGGATATGCTGTTGATAAAGCATACAGAGTCTACAATCTGAGAACCAACATTGTTGTGGAATCAATATATGTTGTGTTTGATGATAAAAGGATTGAAGGACTACAAGATGGAGATTACCATGAGAGCCTCAAATTTGACAATGTGCAGATGGTTAGTGATGACAGTGATGATGAAAATGATCAAGAAACAATATCAAAGGATAATGCAGAAAAATCTACTACCAATGAAGCACAAAATTCAACATCTGTCGAGTTGCAGAATACTTCATCCGTCGGGAGACAATCTGCTTTATCCGTCGGGAGACAATCAGCTTCATCCGTCGGTACTCAAAATTCACCATCCATCGGGTCATCAAAAGAAGCTGAAAGTCATAATAGATCACTTACAGAAAGTTCTCATTTCTCAAATCAAAGATCCATAAACTCAGGGGGAGTTTCTAATAAACAAAACTCAACCACACATCAAGACAACCATGAGGCCTCTTTATCTAGAGCTAATCTACCTCAACAAAGGAAATGGACAAAGGATCACCCCTTTGAGCTCATCATTGGTGATGTATCTTCTAGAGTTCAAACAAGGAGAGAAACTCAAGAAGAATGTCTATATAGCAGTTTCCTATCTAAGGAAGAACCAAAGAAGGTAGAAGAAGCTTTGTTGGATCCTGATTGGATTTTAGCTATGCAGGAGGAGCTAAACCAATTTGAAAGGAATAAGGTATGGAAGCTGGTACCCAAGACTAAAGGAAAGAATCCCATAGACACCAAATGGGTATTCAGAAACAAGATATATGAAAATAGCATAGTAGTCAGGAAAAAAGCTAGATTGGTTGTTAAGGGCTATTGTCAACAAGAAGGAATAGATTTTGATCAAACATTTGCTCCTGTTGCAAGACTTGAAACCATCAGAATCTTCTTAGCATATGCAACCCATGCCAATTTCAAGGTCTATCAAATGGATGTCAAAAGTGCCTTTCTGAATGAAGATTTGGAGGAGGAAGTCTATGTCAGTCAGCCTCCTGGTTTTGAAGATCCAAATTTTCCAAATTATGTCTACTATCTTTTGAAAGCACTTTATGGACTGAAGCAAGCACCTAGAGCCTGGTATGATACTTTGTCAAAGTTTCTTTTAGAGAATCACTTCACTAGAGGTACTGTAGACAAAACTTTATTCTTTAGAAATGTTAATGGCTCTAGCATACTTGTTCAAATTTATGTAGATGACATTATTTTTGGCTCTACAGATGAAAAACTTTATAAAAAGTTTGCCAAATTGATGCAAAGTAAGTATGAAATGAGCATGATGGGAGAACTAACTTACTTTCTTGGTTTGCAAGTTAAGCAAGTTAGTGATGGAATATTCATTAGTCAAACTAAATACATTTATGATCTTTTAAAGAAGTTTGATCTAATGGATTGCACATCTGCAAAAACTCCCATGGCCACTGTAACTAAGCTTGAATTAAACACTATTGAAATGTCTGTGGATTCTTCAAGTTATAGGGGCATGGTTGGCTCACTTCTGTACTTAACAGCTAGTAGGCCAGATATAATGTTTGCTACATGTCTTTGTGCTAGATTTCAGGCTGATCCTAGAGAATCTCACTTAGTAGCTATTAAGAGAATTTTCAGATATCTCAAGGGAACACCAAAACTTGGCATTTGGTACCCTAGAGATTCTTATTTTGACCTAACTGGTTATTCAGATGCAGATTATGCAGGTTGCAGAATTGATAGAAGAAGTACAACATGAACCTGTCAATTTCTAGGAAACAAGCTTGTGTCATGGTTCAGTAAAAAGCAAAATTCAGTTTCTACTTCTACAGCTGAAGCTGAATATATTGCTGCTGGCAGTTGCTGTGCACAAATTTTGTGGATGAAAAACCAATTGCTAGACTATGGTCTGCAAGTGGAAAGGATTCCTATTTTCTGTGATAACACAAGTGCAATTGCCATCACTGAAAATCCAGTACAGCATTCAAGAACAAAGCACATAGACATCAAGTACCACTTCATAAGGGAACATGTAATGAATGGTACTGTGGAACTACATTTTGTTCCAAGTGAAAAGCAACTTGCAGATATATTTACCAAGCCACTAGATGAATCCACCTTTTCAAGGTTGGTAAGTGAGTTAGGTATGCTTAATTACTCTTGAATTTTTTCAGATAATTTGCAAGTTGTGATGCAGCCAGAAATTTAATTAATTTTTCAGTCTTGGATAAAATTTTGGCTAAGTCAAAATTTACATCTCGACGGATGATCATTATCCATCGAGTTTGATCATCCGTCGGTATACAATTTGTTAATAAAATCAATTATTTTTCTGGAATATTTTATGTCTCGATGGATAACTGATTTATCCTCGTCCGTCGAATTATCTTATTCTTAGCCGTTGATTCTCTGAACATTATCCATCGAGTATACTTACAGTTTGTAAGCATAACACGACGGATAATTGATGAAATTTTTACAGTTTATTTTTAAACGGCTATTTTGGGCAATTCTTATTGGTTACTTTATTTTACTTCATTATTTTTTTACAGTTATTTTTGAGATAGTATAAAAGCATAATTCATTTTCATTGATTTTCTTTTATCACTCTCAAATCATGTGTTCTAACTTCTCTCTTTCTCAAAAGCAATTATCATCTCTCTCTCTGCAATTTTCACTCTCTAACAATGGCACCAGTCATCAAGATCATGTCTCAAACTGGATTTATCTATGAGAAGAACAACTTCACGGCTTTAGTGAACAAGGGGATTCAGCAGTCTGGCGACTACCACAAAATGATGGATTTTGTGAAGAACTGCAAACTCAACTATGCCATGCTGGAATCACCCACCATTTACTGTGAGGTTGTTGAAGAAATGTGGACGACTGCAACATACAACTCAACTGATAAGACTATCACTTTCACTATTAAAGGTAAGGAATTCTGTGTTAATAGTGATATTATTAAAGCATGCTTCAAGTTTCCTGATAATACTATCACTACTCCACACACAGACATTAAATTAATTCTGTGTTAATTGAGATATTGTTAATATGCTTAATTACATGGGCTATGCACTCTCTACTTCTAAATTAAGTGAAATTGGAGGTTGGGTCTTAGGAAGGAATGGAGTCATCTGTGTGATGTAGTTACAAAGGTATTTTCTGGTAAAATTAGCAATTTTGATTCAGTTAATATCTCTAAGCTCAAGATGCTTTACATGCTAGTAACTGATAAATTTTTCAACTTTAGTGATCTTGTCATATTTGAGTTGGGGTTTAAGTTAGGGGAGCTAAATAAGAGGGGTAAAAATGTCTACTATGCTAGATTTTTAATGATGCTTGCTAACCACCTCTCTGAGGATATTATGCTTGAGAACCCAACCAACAAATTAGATTGTTGGGTTCAAGAAAGGAGAATCATTGCAGATTTGAACAAGGCAAACCATCACAAAGAGGTGCCACTCTTCTATTTTCCAGTTATGGAGGCACCTCATGTAAGTGAGGTAATTTTAACTGTCTATACTCTTCCAACCTCACAAACTTCTTTGCATTCTAGTATAGCTATGGCAACTGTGTCATTGACCCAACAGTTGCCTACCCAAGCTACCAAATCCAAAATTTCAAAAACAAAGACAAAGAAAACCCCCTCTGGTGTCTCTCAAAAGATGCCAGATGTAAAATCCACCAAACCAAAAGAGGGGAGTGTGAAGGTGGGTAAGAAAGGTGAGGGACAGGGTGAACATCAAAGAAACCCTAAGGATAAGGTTGGAGAGGTGAGTGTTTCCCATCCTAGCCACACTGCAGTTTCCCAATAAACTACAGTGCTTAATAAGGATATAAGCTCATTACTAGTTGCATCCTCCCAAAAGGATGTGACTATTGAACATAGCTCTCATCCAAGAGCACAGGCCAAAAGGGTAAGGGACATAAGCTCACCCCAAACTTACACTAGAAAGAAGAAATCAAATACCCTTGGGGATGCACAGGATTCACACACTGTGCAAACTGGTGTCAAAGATACAGTCACTGCACCTTCTCAAAGTCAGGTTGATGTGGCTCCAATAAATGTGGAGTCACAGCCAAAATCTCTAACAATTGAAGCACCTGAAACACCAAATTCTCCCACACACTCTTTGGATGTTGACATGATAAACACATCAATTCCAAATTCTCCATCTTTAACTCTCTTGGAGAAGCCAAAAATCCAAGCAAGTGAGCATCATCTTCTAGATGATTTGTTGGCTCACTTGCCATTTCTTTCTGAGACAGTTGAGACATCTGTGCCAAAATTTTCATCAATCTGCACAGGGTCCACAATAGTCTCCACTCCAAACTCATTTATTTCTACTCTCTCGATGGATATTGTTCATCCGTCGAGTAGTGATTGTATCCCGACGGATGTGCCTAACAGCAGTCATCCGTCGGTTAGTTAAATTACTACCCCGATGGATATTCCTTATCCGCCGAGTGTCTCTGCACAGCTTCAAATTTCATCAATTATTACAAGTGCAGAAGACTTAGCAGTAGTGCAATCACTCCTAGGACTGAGGGAAGGGAGTGAAATGAGTGAGACTCTGGGTTGCTCCCAGGAAAAGGAGAGGAAAAGAGTGAACCAATGCAGTCCATTTCTTCAGGACTGGCAAAAGTGAGTGTGAGGAGTCCCACCTTAGATGGTGAAGGTGAGGGTGTGAGGGTGGGGAGCCAAGGTGAGATCTTGATGCAACAAAAGAGAGATCATGAGAGAAATGCAGGTATAGGAGTGATAAGGATGGAAACCATTGCAAGTGAGTCAATGAATGTCAATGATGCAAAAAGGGAAAGGCTATTTCAGCAAGAATATCAAGCTGTTATAGATTATATTTCCCTGGATGCTGAGATATTTACTCACCCTGTAACAGCTTACCAAACTCTACCTGTACAGGGCAATGAGGAGGCTGAAAGATTGATGAACTTGGTACATACTACACAATTTTTATAGAGAGCAAAGGATGTAATTATTGCTATGCCTTCCAACATTAGCAGTGATTTTGAACTGGATGAAAATTCTTTTGGAGATTCTGGTGGGGATGATGAGGAAGATAGTATGGACATAGGGGGAGATGCAGATGTTCCTTCCTGGATGCTAACAAAAGAATGCTCTTACTCACATCTCCAATCAACACTATTCAAACTAATTCATGACACCCAAGCAGCCATTCAGGCATCTACTAATGCCAGCACAAAGAAGCTACTCACAGCACATCTTGAAGCACTCCAGCTGCATAAAATTTAAGCCCTCCAACACAGTCAGAGTGTGGATGCAATCAAGCAAGAAATTTCTGAAGTAAAGCAGGATGTCATAGAAAGGTTGGATGCTAGACTTTCTGTAACCACCATGACTGAAATTGTTTAAAAGCTAAGGAAGGAAGCTGATCTCAATAGGAAAGTTGAGGCCATGGACTCAAGAATATCTATTGTAGAGAAGTCAATGGCCAAGATACTTAACAATCAAGAAACTCAGACTGCACTACTCCAACAGTTGGTGGCTGCTCAACCCCCTCCCACACAACTTGATGATAACAAAAAGGGGGAGAAAGGCTCAAGTGAGGGGGATAAACAGCTTAATATTCAAGTTAGCAAAATAATTGCGCCTACAATTGCTTTCACCAAGCCACCAACTAAAGACAGCATTGATCTGATTAATGAAGCAGCAGCCACATTGAGAGCAGCTGAAAAGAAGCAATTGAGTCCAATCAACTGGGAGAAGATTGATGAGGATATACAAAAGAGGTTTGGTCTAACAAAGAAGCCATAAAAATCAACCATTCATCACTCTCAAGTCAGGAAAATCTCTGTGAATGACATGAGCAGGAATAATCTGGAAAGAGGACAGCCATCATGCATCAAATCTCCAAAGGCTGAGCTAATTTTGAAACCAAAGGTGAACTATCCTAAACCCTTCTCTAAACAACCCTTTGGATATAGTGTATGAGACACAAAAGCCTGATGAAAAGAAACTGCTGTCAAGATCTATTGCATTCTATAAGGATCCAGCTGATTTAGCATTGAAAAGAAGAATTGCCAAGGTTTTCAGGAATGGTAAGGAAATTTGTGTGGTGGATGGACACCCTCAATTTGCTGAAGCAAAAAGAGAAGAAAAGGCAAGATTAAAGCAAAAAAAGAAGCAAGCTGCTCTAGATGCTAAAAAGGTCAAACAAAAGAAGGAGCAAGCTGCTATCTTGGCCAAGCTGCAAGCTGTGAAACCTATATACACAAATTCCTGAACAATCATCTGAAACCACTGAATCTAAGGAGCTGAAAATGCAAGAGGAATCACAGCAGAGAAAAAGGTCTAGATACAAACTTCATGAAAAGAGGAAAGTGAACTTTGATGAAAAGGATTTGGAAGAACAGTTTCCCAAAAAGTCTACATCTGCAACAACTCAAACATCCATGTCCTCTGTGGCACATGGGGAATTTAAGATAGATCCATCCAAGAATTTTCATGGTGAACCTATCATTCCAAAGGATGAGCCAATAGACTGGGATAGTCTACCAATACCTGAACTCAATCTACCTCACTTCATAAAGCCAAAGAAGATAAAGACCAGAGCAGTTAAGAAAGTGAAGCCCTCAACTCTCAGATCCAAGTCCCTAACCAAAGCTCAAACCAAAGTCAACAAGGGAGACATCATGTACATCTGTGACATCAAAGAATTCTCAGATCTAAACCTCTATCTAGATGAACTGGAAGAAGTTAGAGGGATTGATGCTTACAGGAATCTACCTGAAAGGTTAGTATTCAAGTATAAGGGAGGAAAAGAGATACAATGGCCACTTCACAGGATCCTTCAAGAAAGCCAATATGTGCTGATAAAGGTTTATTCATCATTTAAGAATAACTTTGGATTCAATGTGACAGCTAGAAGACTGGTTCTAAAGAAGATTGAAGGACTGAGGAGTATTAGAGCCAAAGATGCACTCCCAAAGACTCTAACTATTCCTTACACTGGAAGTAGAGTGCATCTAAGGCCCTACTGGCTGATGGAATTCGTGGATGATAAGGGAGTTAGAAGATTCTTCAGATTAGAAGACCAGTTGAGCATCTCTAGCAATGAGACTCTTTTGGAAATGCAAGGAATGTTAAATCTCTCAGAATCTGATGAACTGGAATTCCACATACAACTCCAAAATTAGATAGAAGAAAACAACGAAAAGCTTGGAAAGAGATCCAGATCATCAAGGAAATAGATCAATCTGCTCAGACTAGATGAGCACCTTGAAAATGACTGTGAGCAAATCTTTGTACATTTTGTTAGTTACAGCACTTTACAGTTTTATCTACTTTCATTTAAATTATATTCTTAGAGTGTTTTGTTATCATCAAGTTTCTCTTAATTTGTGGCTACAATTCTAGTAGACATAAATTGGGGGAGATTGTTAAGAATATGTTGTGAACTTGATGATTTCATTAACAAAACACCTTAGTAGATTCAACTTAGTGAATTATGTAGCACTCGACGGATAAGGAATTAGTCCCGATGGATGACTCAATATAGTCCCGACGGATGATGATTTGATATCCATCGAGTGAGTAGCTTATGTAACAATAAGTCATGTAGCACATTTCTGCAAACAACTTTGTATAGATTCTGTAGTAGCTTATGAATCATGTAGACTGCTAGTAGATGTGCTGAATAGGTTGATTAAATATAAATAGATGATGTCTTGTAATTCTGCACAAATGAAATAGAATCAAGTGTTAAATGGCTACCCGATGGATGATAAACAAAGCCGTTGACGGATGATCAACAAAGCCATCGACAGATGATCAACAAAGCCATCGACGGATGATCATGTACTCGACGGATGATCAATTCAAACATCTGTTGACAGTGACAACATAGTCACATGCGTCGAGTGTATGCAAAAGGAATGTGGCATCCTATTCAACTGGGTTTTTGAGAACAAAGAAGCATTGCCATTTCCATGCTATTATGAAGATATTCAAAGATGGTGAAATAGAGTAATGAAGCAGCATAGTATTAGACTTGATAGGTTTTGTTTTATTATCTTGTCTTATTACTGTGTAATCTTGGTGATATATAAACCAAGAGTAGCAAGTAGAACAATAACAAGACTTGGCAAGTATTTTCTCAGAGAAACAATTTTAAGCTGAATCCATTAGCATTTCTCTGTAAGTTTAGTTGTTCTTATTTGTAAGCAGTTGTGAGCTATTCAAGCTTCATAGAGTTCTCTTGATATATATATATATATATATATATATATCTGGTGGATACATTCAAATCCACCAGAAAGTTTTAAAGACTTGTGTTTTTATTACTTTGTGTTTTGATTCATTTTTAACTTGTCATTCCGCACTTTGCAAATCAAAACACTGACATATATATATTTTAAGTTAGAACATTTTACAATTCAGAAAAAGTTTCAAGAATTACATTCAACCCCCCTTCTGTAATTCTTGTTACATTGTTAGGGACTAACAGGTATTCGTACGACGAAAGTTGGCGTTTACTAGTTTCGTGTTATCTGATTAGTTGTCATCACCATTGCATGCTAAGATTAAGAACAATGACTTTGAATGAAGTATTTAATGAAGTTAGAATCTCATGTTTGTCTCATATAGTTAATTCAATCACTTTTATTCTTAGTTAGTTGCATGTTAGTTTAATCTTAGTCATAAACATCTCAATGTGTTATTGTCTTAGCATTGAGCGATAGCCATACCGTTGTTACATAAGTGCATAATCTTAAGTTAACTAAAAAGAGTCTATGTGGGTACGAATCTGATTTATATCTTATACTACTTGCAAACGCGTATACTTGCCTGTAATTTAGCGTAGTATTTCATGCATCGTTTCCGAGGAATTATGTATATCATCCTCGGCATGTTGTTTAGTATCCCTTAGACACATTTTGTGAAGATTTGCCTTGTGAAAAAGAAGCTGAAGCTATATTGGCGAGGGAGGATAGAGTATTGCGCAAGAACACGATCCCTTTTGTTAAAGTTTTATGGAACAATCATAATATTCGGAAAGCTACTTGGGAAACTGGGGATTCAGTTCGCCCAAGATATCCATAGCTCTTCGAATCAGGCACTTCATTAGAATTCTGAGGACGAAATTATTTTAAGGAGGGAAGAATATCATACCCCATATTTTATTTGGTACATTATTTGGTGCAATAATTTAGTTAAAATTTGATTAATAGATTTTAGAATTCAAAATAATGAATAATGTTTTATTTAGATAATTGGTTATTAAAAATTTGAATTTGTAAGCTATCTTTTAGTTGTTTAAAACTTGAATATGAGTCAAACCACTAAGTACGTGATAAGAGAAAAACATATATTAGATTTTAAAAAGCTAAATGAGAATGTGGGGAAAATTGTGGACAACAGTTTCATAGTTTGTTGAGCTACTTATTATTTAAACAAAGTCACCATGTTAGTGCTTTCACACGAAACCCATCTTAGAGCGAGAGAGAAGAGTTGGTGCATAAGAAAGGAAGTTTTGGACCTACACGTGCAAGAAGGTAGAAAAGAGCTAACTGGAGTGTCACTGTTAAATATTGGGTTATTAAAGTTTAAGAGGAGGAGAAAGAGATTTTTGGGTTATAAAAGATTAAGAGGAGGAGAAAGAGAATTACAAGGAAGCTAGGTTAAGGCGTGCCAAAATTTTGAGAGAAGTGTACATCTTGTGGAGGTTTAGTTAAAATTTAATCACTACATAATTTAAGATGACTATTATTTCTGTTGTATACTAATACTAGTCATTTTATTTTCAGATTTATAACTATTTGTACACATTTTTACATACTTATATCAAACTCTAAATTCAGGTAGGTGTTATCAAATTATTATATATTTGTTTCTGTGTTTATATATTGTGTTAGGTTACTGTTTAATACCTGTTTAATTAATTTAATTAATTGATTAATTGTTATTTGTACTGGCTATAAGGTGTTTAATTAGTCGTGGACTAATTAGTCATGTTCCATGCTGTTATTTGTACTGCTGTTTTAATTGATTACCTGCTGTCGTGGCTAGAAGGTGTTTAATTAGTCGTGGTCTAATATGTCATAAAGTTGGTTTAAGAAATTATATGATTATCGGGTTTATACATTTTGTTAATTGAATGATATGGTATATTTTAATATTGCTAGTGTTTGACTTGTTTTGCTAATTATTATTTACTAGTTATGTGTGTATTGTTCACAATAATTATCATGTTATGTTATGCTAGTTTGTTAATATGCAAAAACTTATAAAATAAAATCTATTTTTCACAAAACTTAGTTGATTGAGGTTTTTTAAAATTGACAAAATATGTATTAGTGGGACTAAGAGCATCTCCAACCATGACCCTTAGCTAAAAACTGAGTTGGCATAACAAAAATAAAAAATATAGTCAATTTTTTCAAAAAGTCACACTCCAACCATACCCACCCCATGTCTATAATTATAGCCAACCTCCTATGGATGGCTATATTTGTCGATCCAACTACAGCCTGTAAGAAAACTGTAGGAAGATTACACATCAGTTATTACCATATTAAAGTGATATATTCTATTTATAATAATCTAAAATATTAATAACATACTATTTTTAAATTATAGCCAACCAATAAAGCCAATACCATTGAAGTAAAATGTCTTACAGGTTCAGCAAATTTTATATAATGTCTTACAGGTTCAATTTAGCCAACTATTATAGCCAACCTCTTTGGACATGCTCTAATTATACAAATAGTTTCTATTTAACATGATATATGTAGTTAAAGCATTTTGTTGCTTAGGTTAAGTAATTAATAATTGGTTATTTGTTTATTTAAAATTGTAAATTGTTTACATTTGTAATCATATTATGTTATTATATTTTTCACATGCATAACATTTTTGTTACTTTAGTCTCATTTTTCTTATAGTCAATATGTTATTAATTATAGTATCTAATTCTTGGCCATAAAAATTCAAATTTTATAATTAATTGTGTATGTAGTATTAATGTGCACGTACCATATTCAAATGTGGGTTTGATAGATCTTTCAGTATGTGTTGGTAAACATAGAGCATATCTGCTTTATTTATTTTTATCAATTTAATATGTTAAATGAATGTATAATATATATTTGTCTAATTTTATAAAGTAATATACTTAAAAATTTCTATTTTACTTTTATAAATGAATAAAATATATTTTATATTTTATAAACCAGCTTGTATATTATTCATATTATTTGTTAGATTTATATTTATATAACTCTAATATGAGATAGTGATCATCTGGGTCAGTTGTGGGAGCTGTATAGAATATTATAATTTTGTTAGCTTACTTTTTAGTGATTTTAGAGTTTTAGAGTCCGGCATTTATAAGTTATATTTCTTTTGATATTATAGATTGATTTGGAGGTTGATTTGGAGCTAGGTAGTTGTGTGAGCATTATTGAATATTTTAGACCGATTCTGATTCCTGGTACGGGTATCTTCCATTCTCTCTTCATTTAACATATATTTTCTTCCTCTGTACTTATTGTCTTATCATATTTTGTCCTTTATACCTATTATCTTATAATATTTTGTTTTGTTAAGTTGTACATCTAATATATGTACACTTATTAATTTTTGCTTAGCCATCTTTGATCCCTTTTGTTGCTTAACCATTTTTGATCCATGTTGCCTATTAATATACTTGATTTTCACATAGAGCTTTATTTTCAGTAATATTAGCAACACTTTGTAACCATTTGTTATAGGCTCTTAAACTTATCTGTGTGCGTAAATCATAGCCAAGACACATGGAGTCTTTGCAGTCTTTGGTGCTCTCGACACTAACTCATATTAGTGCTGTGAGTATACGAGCATGTCTCTGGGGTATGGGAAAAAATTAAGATTATGATCATTTTATTTATTTATGGAAATATTTTATATATTTCATTTTATCCTTCTTGTGGATAACCGGGGAATGAACTGTTTGCACTGTGCTTTGCTTGGTGTTTACTAGTGAACAGAGGTTTTATAAGATGCTCTTATCAGTCCCTACCTTACTTGTACTCAGCCATTTATTTGATTTATCATTAGTTTGTTTCGTTGATTCTAAATATTTACTGTCATATTACTCCTCTTCTTGAATAATTACTCATTTATTTTACATTTTAATGATATATTCGTACTGGGCATTTGCCTCACTCGTATTTATTTCTTTCCACATGTAGTCAGGATAAAGCGGGGGTGTGATGAGTACTGCCCAAATTTTAGCTTGTTTATCTAGTTGAAAATAAAGTCATGGACATGTTTTATTTCAAATTATTTTGGATCTTGTTACAGAACTTTTTGGAAGATTTTGAACTTTTAGTTTAATAAATTATGTTTAGCTTGTTTTTTCTTTCATTAATAAATAAGACTTAGCTTGTTTAGCCTCTACTTGTTTAAGTAGGGTGTTACACCGGTGGTGGGCCATGATGTTATTAATGAGTAATCATAGAATTGCATGTCAAAATTGAGGGAGTTCTTCAGAATCTTGTTTTCAGAAATTCATAGTTTTGATTTGATTTATGTGAATCAATAACGAATACTTGCTTGATGTTTGGTTTGATTAAGAATCAATGATTTTGAAGTTCGATTATGCATCTAAATGTTAAGTGCAAAATTTGTAGAATTTAATAAACTACGTAGAATTTTATGTGTGGATTGTGTTCAAGTTTAGTAGTCGAGTAATTGATTTGATACTTGTAAGGGAATTGTGAATGGTTGTCAGAATATAATCTTGCTTGGTTGTGAATTAAAGGATATCAAGTAAATACGAATACTTCATGTCAAATTTTCAGTAGAAATGTAATGTTAATGAATCGTCTGATAGTTAAGAGACGTAAAAGTTTACAATTGATAATAAGGGTTGTTTAAATAATGGTGTTATAAATATATGAATAAGAGTATGTTATTGGTCGTGATATGTATTAAATGTTAATCGAGATGTCCATATGTGTTTACTTAGTTTATAGTAAAGTAAAGTTGATAAAGATTTTGAGTATAATTCAGTTGGATATGATTATGTGTAAACATGATAATATGATTATAAAATAAAGGTATATGCTAATAAGTATGTTAATTAACGCGAAAGAGTATAAATTTTAGACGTTCGAGGGAACGTCATTTTATTACGAGATCCTTAATCATGGTTTATTTTTTTTTGTAGATTTGGAAAGTGAGGGCGCTTAAATTAGAAAAGGAAAGGCAGTTCTAGATGATAATAACCCTATTCAAATCAAGAAGGAAAGTTTTTGAGGCAAGTAACTATGTCCTCACTTGAAAAGTGGATTTGATATGAAATGTTAAAGAAAATGATAGAGATAATAGATTAGGTTATTCCTGGAACTTATATACCTTTTTGTTAGCCTATTTCCTTATATACATACAATGCTTATTCCAATACCTTGTTCATTTCACTGATACCTATGCTACCCTGATCCTTATGCCTTGATAAGACCTATGCTTTGCCGGCATTTCCACGTTGATAATTTTTATGTCTTGCTAATACTTATACCTGAATTACATTTTAATTTGTTTTCCATTGACATGACTTTGCTTTACCCTTGACTTCTGAAAATGAAATGAAGAATGATTTTCGACTTGAAAGAGTCCAAATGATTTCAAAGGACGGTAATTCCCTTAAAATTGAATGTGATTTGATTAGAAATTTTATCTTCCAATATAAAGGTTTTCATTGAAATCCTAAAGATTGGAGGCGCAAGTGGTCTTGTAATAACGACCTAGCCAAGTGTATGGATCCCGGAGATAGCCCGGAGCGTTGTGTAACTAGGGATAGACCGGTATATAAGAAGGCCGATATAGTGTCGTACGTACATTTTATGAACGGATAGAGGTCACTAGGGGCTGATCACCTGTATCATATTTATCATTTATGCACGATGATCCTGTTTTATTAAGGTTATTAGAAAATATATGATTTCAAAAAGTACATAATATAGATGAGTACATCTAGAAATTAATTTCAAAAAAAATGGAAAGATTTGAATCAGAAATACTTGAACTCAATCAACCTTTCTTTCAATAACCTTCTAGAACCTAAACACTTAAAACCAAAAGCCAAAACTTGTGGGTATGAACCCTTTTAACATTGAAGTGATCTTAATAGTTATTGATTGCTAGGTTACTTGCTGAGTTTTATACTCATGATATTTTTGTGTTATTGTTCTAACCATAACAGTTAAGCTTGAGGATGGCGAGACTTAGACATACTACCAGAAAGAGTGTTTATAACGGTCCATTTCGTCGTTAGGTTTCACATTCCAGATCAGGTGGAGGGATCAATGAGATCGGCGACATATTTTGAGTTGTAAAATTTTTGGTTCAGATACTATAGGGTTATCTGCCAATTCCAAGTCGGAATTCTTTCTAATATTCATAAAAGTTTGTAATAATATTAGTTAATATTTTGGTTTATAGTTGTGTTTTTTTCATACCTTATCTTGTGTAGACAATGTAGTATCTCAGGGTTTTTATTATTTTATTACAGGGTTAATTATTATATTGGTGTCATGGCTCCTCGATCTTGACCTCGGATCGGAAGGCGTCACAATTTTTGTGATCAATATAATTACTTTTCATTTCTCTTATAATAGATCGAATCAAATTATATTTTTAGTGTGTGTATAAGTTTTAATCATATATTGAAATTCAATTATGAAAATAATTCTATAATAACATCAAATTGTTTCGTACCAAATAAATAAGGGCTTTTTTGAAAAATACCCCATATATTTAACTAGTTTTGCAAAAATACATTCTCTTTTTAAAAGTTTTTTACAAAAATACCATCTTTTGAAAATTATTGGCAAAATTACCATTCCAGCTTTACAACCATATTTGCAATTGTAATAAACCACAATCAATCGCAATCACAACTTCAAAAATTAGTAATTAAAATAATTTTTGGTTGAAAAATACATTGATTAACAAGTTACACTTATTAAATCAGATGTAACCTAAAATGCAATTAAAAACAAACTTTAATTATTTTCCAGAAAATCGAAAAAGGAGTTAGCATTTAGTTGATTTTGGTTGCAAAAGATATTTTGCAAATCTTCAAAAGATGGTAAAATTACAAAAAACATCTCAAAAGTGGTATTTTTGGTACATTCTCGGGAATTTACCAAATATACCATTTTTTGAGGGTTTTTTTGCGATTTTATAATCTTTTGAAAATATTTGCAAAAATACCTTTTGCAACCAAAATCAACTAAATGCAATTTTTTTTAAAATTTTCTTGAAAATAATTAATTTCTATTTTTGGTTGCATTTTAGGTTGCATTTGATTTAATCGGTGCAACTAGTTGACAACGTATTCTATAACCAAAAATTAGCTTAATTACTACTTTTTGAAGTTGTGGTTGATTGTGGTTTATTTTAGTTCCAAATATAGTTGTAAAGTCGCGGGAGGTATTTTTACAGATATGTTTTAAAAGATGGTATTTTTGCAAAAAAAAATTAAAAAGAGAAGGTATTTTTGCAAAAAAATATTTCAATGCATGAGTATTTATTTTAGAAAAAAACTCAATAAACAATTACACGAAGTACCATGTTTCATTCACAGGCTATTTTATATGTGTGTGTGTGTAATTTTAATTATATGAAACAGTATACAATTTACATTTTATTATAAATAGAGTATTGTATAAAATCGTTTAAAATAATACATTTTTCAAATTATATTTACTGCTAGAATTATTATTTTTATAAATTGGTAAAAAAAACATTTTTCTTCTTTTTTTGTACGATATATAAATTAGAATTTAAAATTTGCTCTGTAAGAATTCACCATTATTAAAAAAGTGACATACACACAGTTTAAAATTTAATATTAATGTACATATTATTTTAACAAAGTGGAATATGGAAAAAAAGTTGATTTGAGTACAAAGCTCGCAGCTTAGACCGATCGTGCGATAATTAATCTGGACCAAATACTGAGTACTTTTTAAAAATAAGGTCAAGTCCATGACAAATTATAATAAATCAAGTGAGCAATTTTAATATATATTATTTATTGGTTTGGCCTTACAATTGTCTTTTAACACATTAATACGTGAGGATGTAAGAAGATAGCTAGAAATATAAATCGATAGACTTATTTATTTTTTAAAATTAACTATACCTAATAATTTGCTAATTATGTTTGAAGTGAAAAATAATATATGTTTCTATATACGATACTCGCACATGATGTGTATTATTAATAACATATGTGACAATATGTTCAGTTGAATGAACCTCTTTGTGTATGTATAGGCTCGATTTCGATTTCAACCAACAATACATTTTTAATTTAATTTTAACTAAATTTTAGATATGGGGGCATATTAGTCATTTTAGCTCAGGAATAAAATGACTCACTAATTTTATACTCATGTTGGTGTATTATATAAATAATAAGGATACAAAGTACAAATATAAAAAGAAAAAGATATTTAAAAGTTAATATTAATTAGTCTCAATATATAATACCAAATATTTACTTAGGCTCCGTTTGGGAATACTGTTGAAAACTAATGTGCTGTGAGAAAAAGTGTTTATGGAAAAAGTGTTGTCAGGAAAATTAGATGACTGTTTGGTATTTTTTTTAATTTATGCATATTTTGAGATATAATATATAAAAATAATGTTTTTGAGAATGTTTTATGGTGAAACTGACAGCTACTTTTTGCAAAAGCGAAAAACAGCTTTTTCCAAAAGCATGGGGGACATGCTTTTGCTAACAACAGCTTTTAAATCAAAAGCGCTTTTTCAGAAAGCAGCTTTTAAAATTTATCAAACACTGTTCTGACAGCTTTTCAGTAAAAAATTGTTGTAGTTGTCTGCAACAGCAATATCAAACGCGACCTTAGTCAAGACACACAAGCACACTTAATACGTGTATTATTAACAACACATATGGTTAAGTGGCTTGATGATATTATATTATGTAGAGTAATTATAAGATTTGGGTTCGGTTATATTCAACAACAATTTTTTTAACGAATATTAAATATAGGGAAAAATTAGTCTTTTTAAATCATGAATAAAAAATCTCACTAATTTTATACTCATGTTAGTCAATATAATATAGATAAAAAGTTTAACGATCTTCATATGTTAAACATATTAAAATCCTATATTTGGATTTTGATTGAACTCTCAAATTTTAAGCGCCGGTGAAATTATGTGCTAGCACTCTTAAACATTAATGGCGGTAAAACTAATTGAGAAATGCACCAAAATATATTTTGGGGTGTATAATGGTCCAAAATATCACTTCTCAAAATTAGAGCTCATATTGTCACTACAACAAGTTACATGGTGTAGCGTGTGGAAAATCACCCCAAACGCTACACGATGTCGCGTTTTGTTATTATTATTTTTTATATTTCATTGTGGCAAACGTTAGATCATGTAACATTTTGTGTTTTTTTATTTATTTTTTCATATCTTGAGTTTCTTTTGGTGTATTATTTAGAGGCCCGGACACATCACTTAATGTCACGACGTTTCGATATTTCTTTTTATTTAATATTTTTAAAATGTAAGATTATATCATTATTTAACAATTTTTAACATTTAGGGTTCACCAATCCCCTTTTGGGTTTTAAAAATATTAAAAGATAAAATGTTACATCGATTTAGGCCTTAGCGTTTAGGGCCCTAAACCCTAACTTAAGCTAGGCTCTAAACTCTAGGAACTAAAAATGTAAATTTTAAATTAAATAATTTTAAATTTAAAAGTGTAACTTAATTTAATAATTTTTAACATTTTAGGTTTCGGCAATCCCCTTTTGGGTTTTAGAAACAATCAAAATTATTTTTTAGTATTTTAGGAATTAACAATTTTTTATTTGAGTTTAAAAATATTTTCTTATAAAAAAATTATATGTGTAAAATACTAGTTAAAGCAGAGTTTTGGAGCCAAAACTACATAATGTAGTGTTTGATTTCAAAACTCAACTTAATATTAGGTTTTGCACAATTAAAAAAAAAGTCAAAGGTGTATAACGCTAGACGATATAGGGCTTTTTGCCTGAACGCTATACGATGTATTGTTACATTTTGGACTATTATTTTCCGAAGTGATATTTTGGACCATTTTTAACCCCAAAATGATATTTAGGGTCACCACCCAAACTAATTCGGAGGACACTGATTCTTAAAAAAATTATGGTCGTTACAGTTATAATGTTATAAAAAGCAGGAATCGGACTTAATCGGTAGAGGTACTGTTTAGGAATTGATCGGATAAACGGATATTAATCGGAATGATTAATTAGGCATTAATTAGAACTAATTTAATATTATTTTTAATTATAAATAATAATATATGTAACTATTTTACTTTTTTTACTATTTTGATTATACATATATAATTTTTATAAATATTTATACAAATAAATTTAAAATTTGGAATATTATTAAAAACTATAATTCTTAAGATCTAAGTTATGAATTTTTATTTTTTTATCGTAGGTAACTCGCAGCCGTTATCCTTTGGGTGCGCAACAGCGGGTTCATACAATAACCTGCAAACTATTAAAAATAGTAAATATGTATATGAGATTATTATTTTTCTTATATTTTTTACAAATTTATATATATTTATTTTTTAAAAAAAATTGAAAAATGTACCCATGTGGTCAAAATTTTTTTAAAATTATTTTTTATGGTATGTAACAAGCGGCGAGAGACATAATCATAAATTATTTCGAACATGACCAATAATAATTATCCCCTCTTTACCAACTCATTCAATCATTACGTACCATGAGGTCTATTTTTGATTAATTAATCCGATTTTGAATGATTTTAGTAAAAAATAATTTTTGACCCGAACAATTTCGAAAAAATGACAAAAATAGCTGATTTTTGAAAAAATTTAACAAAAATAGTCATTCTGAAAAAAGTGGCCAATTTTGGCCGATTGAATACTCCACTGTCAGTTGGGTATCCCAATTTGTATAAGATACTCCACTGGCAGTTGGGTATTTCATATATGGGATACTCCACTGCCAGTTGGGTATCTTATATAAAGTGGATACTCTACTGACAGTTGGGTATCCCATCGGTCAAAATTGGTCAATTTTTCAGAAATTGGTTATTTTTTGTCAATTTTGTGTAAAAATAGGCTAAATTTATCATTCACCCAACAATTTTCTACATAACATCCATTGCGGAGTTTTAGAAAACTTGTTATTTGTGTGTAGTTTGGTTTTAGCCAAATGTGTACGAATCGTCAGTTGAACAAAAGAAAATCTGTAGTAGAATAGACATGGTACAGCCAGTCCACGATGTTGAGGATATATATCTGAGATGATATTATTGAAAACAATATCAAGGCTGTATACAATGTTTTGACCGCCAATAGTCTAACCTTTATCTTCCTTCTACACCTGCGTTTTTGGCACAAGCTCTTGGAACCTACAATAACATTTCATTTTAAATTATTAAAACATTTATATACCAAAAATAAAAAAAATATGATTCATCCCATTCATGTATACTTTGTAGAATACACATGCACAGATATGTGTACATGTTGGTCTGTCTAAATCTGAATAATGCACCTCTTATTTGCTGTGCATGTCTGTAAGCTGCTAGTTTTATAGAATGTGGAATCCCACTCTATAATATGTTTGAATACAAGCTTGTTTTGGCTACAGTTTGGTTAATACCATAATGTCCTATCTAACTTTTGTGTTTGTAACTAATCTCCAACATTCCTGCAGACAAATTGACATAGAAAATTTGCAGTCTTCTTCAATGGTTAGGGGCCATTTGTTGACTGTTTAAAAAGTGTGCGTTTATGTCTAAATCGTCTAATCTTCTGATTAGATGCATGCTAATAAAAATGACCTGCTTTAGGGACATTTTACTATTTAAAAATGTTTAAATGTCTGCTTACATTGTTATTCAATGGTTTAACTACGCTCAAGTCTTCAGAAAGATCGTGTCGATCTCCAGAATGATTGTTGACGTGGTTAGTGATTTAATCATCTAGTCAAATTGATGCTGCAGAGGTACGTAGCATATAAATACAGGTCCTTAATTTTGAATTTTTGTGGAGGTGTTTTTCTTGATAAGTTGGTGAAGACTCTTAGGTGATCTGAGCTTACTAGGAAGTTAAATTCCCAAAATGTGTAAACTGTAAAAATACCCAAAAAAAAACAAAATGAAATGATTCTCCTGCCCTATGTTCTTTTTTTTTCAAGTTAAACACACTCAAACCACCACCTTATTTTTGACAATATTCGAGACCTCAAACATCCCGTAAAGTGATCAAGAGATGTTGGATCATTGTTTATATTCCTGGGAAGGGTAAACAGTTAGTATTCTCAGGAAAGGAGTAGCAAAGTTTGTGTATGTGCAGTTTGATTAGTTAAGTTGGAGAGCCTGTAAGTTGTATGTCACTGTTTCTGATGTTGTAATTAGTTGTATAAAGGGTTGTGGATCTTACAGACTTGGTTTCCCTTGTGTTACCTTGGAACATATGGTCACTTTCTTAACTTTTGGATGAATATTATTACAACAATGAGAAGCCATGTTTAAGCTGGAAATAAGGGGAGGGGGGGAGAGGCCCATATTGATTTGAGGAAGGGGGTAGCAGGTAGAGTATTTGATTGCCAACTAACCTTTGGTGGCCCAAACTCATCATTATTTTCTGAAAGAGACTTTGCACCCATCCTCTCTTCTGTTCCATCCTTAAGGATAACAAGATAAGCCTCTTCAGATATTTTCTCCCATAAAATAAGTGGTTTCTCGTCTATGTTTCAAATATCTGAGTTTACTGTCCCCTGGATACTGTTGACACAAAATAAACTGCATACAATGTATATGTATGATGAAACTGGAGAAAAGAAAATACTCTGAACGACTTGCTTTATTGAAAGAAAACTCATTACAATTTATAGATTAAAGGAAAAAGAAAATGTCCTATAAACTAGGAATTCCCAAGAATTATGCTCCTAAAATAACTGTATCATAGCTATCATTTATTTTCTACTGATCCTACAAAATCTCCTCACATGTGTGGACTATGTCCAATATCTGATTGCAGATTTGTAGGAAATCAACCATAAGATAATTAGCAAATACTTAGCAACAAAATAAAACTACTTTTTGAGTTTAGATTAACCCAACAAACACTCCCTTAATTTAAACTTATCCGAGTACACTTTGTAACCCCAAGCTGGCTCCTCATTCGTTCGAACTTAGTAGCAGCAAGAGCTTTAGTGAGAGGATCAGCACGTTGATCCTCAGAGTTCACATGCTTCACAATTATTTCTCCGTTCCACACACTCCCGTATGAAATGAAAGCGAACGTCTATGTGCTTACTTCTGCCATGAAAAACCGGATTCTTGGCCAGGTCGATAGCAGATTTGTTGTCAATGAACAAGAGAACTGGACCAATATTACAATCAGTGACCTGTGACAATAATTTCTTCAACCAAACAGCTTGACAAGCGGTTGCCGTGGCTGCCATAAATTCAGCTTCACAAGAGGAGAGAGCAACACATTTTTGTTCTGCGATGCACAGGTTATCAGACTTTTATTAAGATAAAATACCATACCTCCCGTGCTCTTTCTGTCCTCCACATTACCTGCCAAGTCGCTATCCGAGTATCCGATTAGAACCTTGTTATCGTTGTCCTTTGTATAGGTTAATCTGAAATCCAGTGTCCCTTTTATATAGCGAAGTATACGCTTTGCTGATTTAGGTGCATCATCGTAGGTTTCTCCATAAATCTACTTAAAATTCCAACGGAATAGGCTATATCTGGCCTAGTGTGAACCAAGTACCTCAGCCCACCAATTACACTTTTGAACTTAGTGGGGTCGACTCCTAACCCTCCCTCATCCTTGTTGATAACTTCACTTGGATGCATAGGGACCTTAGTCGAGTTACAATCTGACATTCCAGCCTTGTTAAGAACCTTCCTCGCATATCCTGTTTGATTCAGTTGTATGAAGTCATTACCCTGCACTACATCTATGCCCAGATAGTATGTCAGTTTTCCCATGTCACTCATGTCGAACTTGCTAGCCATCTGTTTCTTGAACTCTGTAATAATAGTGAGGTTCGACCCTGTCACCAGCAAATCATCTACATTTACTCCAATGATTAAAACATCATCATCCGTATGTTTGGTATAAACAGCTTGTTCATACGCTCACCTTGTAAATCCAAGTACCTCTAAGCACTGATTCAACTTCGAGTACCACGCGCGTGGTGCTTGTCGCAGGCCATACAACGCCTTCAAGAGCCTATAAACCAAGTGTTCTTTACCATTTTTAACAAAGCCCTCAGGCTGTCGAACATACACCTCCTCCTTTATTTCTCCATTTAGAAATGCCGTTTTCACATCCAAATGGTGTACTTCCCAGCCTCCTTTTGCTGCAAGTGCTAGTAGCAACCGTATGGTCTCAATGCGTGTGACTGGTGCGAAAACTTCATCGTAATCCACTCCCTGCTTCTGCACATATCCCTTAGCCACAATCCTTGCCTTGTATTTGACAATATTCCCACTGGCATCTCGTTTTATTTTGTAAATCCATTTTAAATCGATGGGCTTTCGATCTTGAGGTAGCTCAGTTAGTTCCCAGGTTCTGTTTCTTTCAACAGCAGCAATCTCAACCTCCATTGCCTTCTTCCATTCATTATGTTTTGCTGCTTGTTTGTAATTCATGGGTTCGTCCACTCCCATAAGGTATAATTCATTGTCTTCTAGTTCAATCTGTTCAGTCACGTTGTAAATCTCACTGAGGCGCCTGTATCTTGTAGGCCGTTCTTCCATTTCTACACTTGTGTCTGAATCCATCGAACTTTGTGTGATGTTTGAAGATGTACCAGTTGTAGAATCTGACGTATCTTCTTCAGCTTGATCACTGTCAACCCATACTTCTGGCACTTATGAGTTATTAATAGGCACAGTAAATGTTCCAGCTTGTGTCACTTATGAATTCCGCTTCTTCACCCCAGTTCCAAGCCTTTCTTTCTTCAAACACCACATCTCGGCTCACACAAAATGACTTAGTTTCAGGATCATAGAGTCTGAATGCCTTGGCACCCGGTTCTTTTCCGAGATAGATGACAGCTTTACTTCTGCTATCGAGTTTCTTTAAGTTGACACAAGGTAGTTTCATGTAGGCCACACACCCAAACACACGAATATGTTCCACATGTGGCTTCTTCTTCGACCATGCCTCATACGGAGTGATCCCAGTTACTGCACGGGTGGGTAATCTGTTGAGTAAATAAGTGGAGTGTCGAATTGCTTCTCCCCAAAAATAATTTGGCATGTTCATTTCCTTTAAGAGACACTGTGCCATTTCAATCATGGTTCTGTTTCGCCGTTCGACTACACCATTTTGTTGAGGCGAGTACGGTGCAGTAAAATGCCTGACGATCCCTGCTTCTTCGCAATATTTGGTGAACTCCTTTGATGTGAATTCCCCACCATTGTTCGTCCTGAATGTCATATCTTTTTCCCTGGGCTATTTTCAACTAAGGCTCGAAATCTTTTGAAAGTATCAAATGTTTCACTCTTGTTTTTCAAAAGATAAGTCCACATTACACGGCTATAATCATCTATCAACAGAAATATATATCGATTGCCTCCAGGTGTGCTAGGTGTAATGGGTCCACAGAGATCACCATGAACTAACTCAAGAGATTTCTTTGCAGAGAAATTTGACTGATGTGGGAAAGCCTTTCTGGTTTGCTTTGACATCAAACAGCCAGTACACACTTCGGTATGTTGTTTGATATTTGGCATGCCATGTACCATATTTATTGTTGACATCAATTTCATTGCTTTAAAGTTGACATGGCCTAGGCGAAGATGCCATAGCCAATCTTCGCTCTTGCTTCTTGCCAGCAAACATTCAGACTCACCACTGTAAAGAAGAATTTTATAAAGTCTGTTCATAGAGCGTTTAACTTTCATAAATAACGTACCTTGTTCTTCATGAACCCAGAGATTTTCACCCTTGAGAGTGACCTTGTAACCATCTTCTGAAAGTTGCCCAAGACTTATTATATTGCATTGAAGTGATGGAATGTAGTACACATCCTTCAACGCTCTGCTTTCTCCGTTCTTACACTTAAGTGTGATCGTTCCTTTACCCTTAACTTTCACCACCGAGCCATCACCAAACTTCACTTGACCTGATACTCTTGTGTCTATACTATCAAATTTGGAGTGTTGTCTAGACATGTGGTTACTTGCACCATTGTCTTTCCATCTCCTTTTCTTTGTCCTCTTGGTGCAGCCTGGGTGTTACTCGTTCCTCATTGATTAGCAAGGTAACTTTCTCAGGTTTCTCACAATTGACCATTAACAACGTCGGTTCATCATTTGGGATTTGGGCGAAATTGGCTTCCTCCTTAACCTCTCTGTCCCGTATAGGTTTCTTACATTCCCTCGCGTAGTGACCATACGCACTACAGTTGTAACAACGAATTTTACTCTTGTCTCGTGCACCTCTGTACTTTTGTGAGGTTGCCTCGTTTCCTCCTTTATTCGACCTCTTCAGCCATTCCTCTTTCGTAAGTAACAACTTGCTTTCATTTTTCTCTATTTCAAGCCATTCTTCCTTGGTGAGCAACAGCTGATTTCCCCCTGTTTCAGATTTTCCTTTTATTCTTTCTTCGTGTGCTTTCAATGAACCCACCGTTTCTTCCACCGTCATTGTCTCAAGGTTGCCAAACTGCTCAATAGTAGATGCGATCTGTAGAAACTTTGTCGGTACTGCCCGTAGTAACTTCTTAACCACGTAGGTTTCTGCAACTATTTCCCCTAGTGCACGAATGTTGGTGACTAATCCATTCAGCTTCATCGAGAAATCATCAATGGAGTCTGTCTCCTTCATAATCATCGCCTCGAACTCTGCCTTGAGGGTCTGTACCCTTGCTGTTTTGACTCGATCTGCACCCTGGCACAAGGTCTTAACAGCCTCCTTCGCAGTTTCCTTATCGGCAATGGAAAGTAGTACATCTTCGGGGATGGCCTGATAAATCGCAGCCAAAGCGATATTATCCATCTTGTCATCAACCACTGATGATTTAGGGTCCTTTGGCGATATAGCCTCCCAGACACCATGGGCCTGCATATATACCTTCATCTTTATAGCCCAAGCTGTGTAGTTTGCCCTTGTCAGCATAGGGTAACTTAAACTGATCGTTCCCTCTTTATTCTTGGCTGTCTCCATCGTTTGTGTCCTAGGCATGTACTTGGGCATTAACCGGATAACCAAGCTCTGATACCAAGGTGTTGACACAAAATAAACTGCATACAATGTATATGTATGAAACTGGAGAAAAGAAAATACTCTGAACGACTTGCTTTATTGAAAGAAAACTCATTAAAATTTATAGATTAAAGGGCACAGAAAATGTCCTATAAATTAGGAATTCCCAAGAATTATACTCCTAAAATAACTGTATCATAGCTATCATTTATTTTCTACTGATCCTACAAAATCTCCTCACATGCGTGGACTATGTCCAATATATGATTGCAGATTTGTAGGAAATCAACCATAAGATAATTAGCAAATACTTAGCAAGAAAATAAAACTACTTTTTGAGTTTAGATTAACCCAACAGATACAATATACTTATAACTTATAAGAAAGCATATCAGATGCGCTCAGAATTGCCATTTACCGGTGTATTTTATATTTTTTTTGACTGAATTTACCCCCTATATTTTTAACGCGATAAGAAGAAAATTCAAATGCGTTAGGTGACGCAAATTAAATATCGACATCAGTTTGAAAAAAATATCTACCTGCAATTATGATATGACATAAACCTCATTCACTCATTCTGTATCAATAACAACTAAAAAAAGAAGAGAGTGAAGAAAAAAAACAAAGGTAAAAATGGAAAGACCAAGTCGAAGTGATGCCCGTTTGTCCAGCGAAGAAGCGTCAAAGATCGAAGGGGAGACGAGGGACTACTTTGATGGTATTGCACCGCATCGCCATGCTAAGCCTCAGCGCAGTGAGTACTCTTCTAAGTACAACGATGCACAATTTGATGGTCATGAAAAAGATGCTATTCCGGAATATCTTGAGTTCCAACATCTTGAGAAAGATGATCCGCAGGTTTGTTCATCATCTTTAGATTATGGTTTATTGCTTGTTTCAATTGATTTTGAGATGAAGAAGTCTACTTGTGTTGCAGAAACTGGTGTACATGGGAACTGAAGTAGCAGAAGAGTTTGTGGAGACAGAGTACTACAAGGATCTGACTGGGGTTGACAAGCAGCACCACACTGTAAGCTCTTTTAACCTGCATCTTTAACCTCTTATTATGTCTCCTAGAAATTTTCTCGGTATACCTGCTCTTTTTAGTATTAAGTATTCGCAGAAATAACCTCTCTATTCCTGGGAGTAGGGTCTGCGTAAATCCCTGAAACTACTTCTGAGAAGGATATACTGAGGGTGCTTCATTTGCTTTGGTTTCATGAATGGATGTACTCAATTATAATCAATCAATACTTTAAGTTTCACAGCTAGAAAGTCGTCTAATGACTCGTACTTTTGCCCTTCAAATGTATAATGATTTGCACATCCAATGTCTAATGATTTGCGGGTCAAATGTTTGCTTTCTGAAAAATTATCTACCGTCGGCATACAACAAATTAGACATCAGAGCTTGTATCATTTTTGCAGACAGGAACAGGGTTCATCAAAATGGACAGCAGCAGCGGCAAGTCCTTCAGTCTTGATTCAGATTCCATAACTGATGAGTTACATGCCTCGTGCAAGGGCAATCCAGCTACTAATGATTGGATTCCGGCTTCTGGGAATATGGTAGCCAACCTAGATTCCGTGGCTTACACAATTTTTGTTCTTATGTTACATGATAATATTTACAAACAACTTTAATGCTTTGTTTGCACTTTGTAGGCAGATTTTGTCTCTGACAAGCCTGGACGGAGTGAAAACTGAAGAGGGTACCTGGGATTTTCATTTCAAATTTCTCAAGCAATCAAATTAGATGTTGTGTTGGAGTTTCAGTTCCTAACATGTTTATGTACTCGATGCGTTCTGTTCTGGCAATAAAGTTATTGAAGTTGAAAACGTTCTTCACTCATTCTTTTAGAAAAATGAATATGCTTTAACTGATCCTTGGAAACTAACATTACCATAATTAAATTTCAACATTTGCAGTCTATATTATTTAACAAAATAACCAAATAATATTGTACAATAATCGATTTCCATCTTTCTGTAATCATAGAGGAAACGTGCTGCAGCTATATTCGTAGAATGTCATCAACTATCAGCAAATAAGGATCCCTGCAGGCTGCATTGAGAAAGAACTTAATAAAAATTTGTAAAGTTGAAGACAAAGTCATACTGATATAACGGTATTAACAAAGAAGGTAAACATGGATGCACGTTTCCCATTACTGCACAACTCTAACAAGGCCAAACTTGAGATCCTTTTTAAGCATGCAAATAGGGACCTATCTGCAGCTTGACATTGTTGGAAAATATGGGTATAAGTCCCATATTGGTAAGTCATATTTTTGAGCATTATGACTAAAAGATGTGTGAGATATGATGATATTCTCTTAATAATGGAAATTATTATTTTCCATTAGAATTTGGCTCAAATATTATGGCATAAATTAATTTGATTTTGTTTCAGATTAATTGATATGGTGTATGTCTTGATATATTCAATCTGATTCTGTTTCAGATTATTTATGGAATAGAGTAGCTTGCAAGTATTACACCGATTCCATAATTAATGATATTTAATTATGGAAAAGAGTAGCGCACAAGTCTATCTACACCTATATAAACACCTCTAGGGCGTTAGGGTTAGACACACCAAAAACATATTCGTCTCTAAACACAAATCTCTCTCTCTCGGTGATAGTTTCGTGCCCGTTCAAGCTCGCTGAAGGTGCTCGTTATCCGTAACGCCGCCGCTACCTCGTTTTATCCTGGGAGGCTATCGACTCGCACATACGGTGAGAGGCGAAATAGCTTTAAGGAGACAGTTTCAACTGGACTCGAGGATCTCTCTTCTGTTTATATCTTTTCTTCCTCCGTTTGATTTCGTTTACTCACGCACACACTTGTTTGATTATTTGTATTAATCGCAGATTGTTTTCACAATCTTAAAGCTATTTATTTTATATACATCTGTGACTGATACATCTGTATCTGCTTGTTTTGTTGAGTAACAGATCGATGGAGAACCAAACTGTGAACGATTCGATGAACATGACGGCTGATCCCAACGCACAGATCACTGGATCTGATGGGGTTCACCAGCAGCCGATTAACCCTAACGCACGGATCGTACGATCTGATGGGGGTCAAACGCCTGTTGGACATGTGCCTTCGGGACATGTGCCTTCGGGACATGTGCCTGTGGGACACACTGTCATTGGACAGTTTAGTGTTCCTCTTGGACAGATATCGGCAGGATTCACTCCTCCGATCATACCTGCGGTGCCTACTGGTGTGCATACACCTGTAGTACAGACGCACGTACCATCTGTTCCACCCGTGGTGCCTGCTGCACCTGTTATGCCAACTGTGCCTGCTGCACATGCTGAAAAACCTGAGAAGTTCAACGGAACGAACTTCAAACGTTGGCAATAAAAGATGCACTTTTATCTGACCACGTTGCATATGGATCGCTTCCTTAAGGAAGAACCACCGTTGCTCACTGCTGAGAGTAACATGCAGACTGTGTATGCTGCTGATGCTTGGAAGCACTCCGACTACATCTGTCGGAACTATGTGTTAAATTGTTTGTCTGACTCGTTGTATAACGTATACAGCGCAAAGCCAACAGCTAAGGTCTTATGGGAGTCACTTGACCATAAGTATAAAACCGAGGACGCTGGGGCAAAGAAGTGGATTGTTGGCCGCTTTCTTGATTATAAGATGGCAGACTCTAAGACTGTGGTCAGTCAGGTGCAGGAACTGCAGGTGATCATTCATGACATTCATGCTGAGGGAATGGTCATAAGTGAGTCTTTCCAAGTTGCTGCTGTTATTGAAAAGCTTCCACCTGGATGGAAAGATTTCAAGAACTACCTTAAGCACAAGCGAAATGAGATGTCTATGGAGGATCTTATTGTTAGACTTCGTATTGAAGAAGACAACAGAGGGTCCGAGAAGAAAGTTAACGTTGCCACTGAGAAGGCAAACATGGTGGAGCATGCTCAAAGCTCCAAGCCCAAGAAGGCTAATTCTGGTAAAGGGGCAAAGCTGGCACCCAAGGGAGGGATTTCGAAGTCGAAATTTCAAGGGAAGTGCTACAACTGTGATAAAGTTGGTCATAGGTCTTCTGACTGCAAGAAGCCCAAGAAGCCCAACAAGAAGAAAGAAGCAAACATGGTAGAGAATATCTCCAAGGAGATGGGTGACATAGACCTCTGTGCTACGGTCTCTGAAGTGAACCTGGTCGGTTCTAATCCACGTGAATGGTGGATTGATACTGGTGCTACTAGGCATGTTTGCTCAGACAAGGCGGTTTTCTCTAGCCTCAAAGCTTCCGATGCTGGTGAGAAACTCTACATGGGGAATTCAGCAACTTCTACCATTGAGGGTGAAGGCATGGTGATCCTGAAGATGACCTCTGGGAAGAATCTGACTTTGAAGAATGTACTTTATGTGCCTGATATTCGCAAGAACCTTGTGTCTGGTTCTCTGTTGAATAAGCATGGCTTTCGCATTGTAATAGAGTCAGATAAAGTTATTTTGTCTAAGAGTGGTATGTTTGTAGGCAAGGGTTATTTAACTGATGGGCTTTTTAAGCTCAATGTAATGTCCGTTAAGGATGATAATGAAATGAAGAATTCTTCTGCTTACTTGCTTGAGTCTCCTAATTTATGGCATGCTAGATTAGGACATGTAAATTATGACACTTTACGATGTTTAAGTGCAAAAGAATACATACCTAAACTTACTATCGATCCAAAACATAAGTGTGAGACTTGTGTTGAGGCAAAATTAACGAGATCATCATTTAAACGTGTGGAAAGGAACACCAAAGTGCTAGACCTAATACATAGCGACATATGTGATTTAAAATTCGCTCCAACAAGAGGAGGAAACAAGTATTTTATTACATTCATTGATGATTGTACAAAATACTGCTATGTATATTTGTTGAAAAGCAAAGACGAAGCTATAGATAAATTTAAAATCTATAAGGAAGAAGTTGAGACACAACAAACTGAGAAAATCAAAACGATACGAAGTGATCGTGGAGGTGAATATGTTGAACCGTTTGGGGAATTCTGTTCACAACATGGTATAATCCATGAGGTCACTGCACCATACTCCCCTCAGTCAAATGGTGTGGCTGAAAGGAAGAATCGCACTCTGAAAGAGATGATGAATGCGATGTTGTTAAGCTCTGGGCTCCCACAATCGATGTGGGGAGAAGCCATCTTAAGCGCAAATAATATTTTAAATATTACGATGCGCAAGAATAAGGATGTAAGTCCTTATGAAATGTGGAAGAAAAAGAAACCAAGTTACCAACACCTGAAAGTGTGGGGGTGCCTTGCAAAGGTACTGATCCCTACACCGAAGAAGGTGAAGATAGGTCCTAAGACTGTGAATTGTGTCTTCATCGGATATCCTCCACACAGCACTGCATATCGGTTTCTTGTTCATGAATCCAAGATTCCTGATATTCAAAAGAATACCATTATGGAATCAAGAAATGCCTCATTTTTTGAGACGATGTTTCCCTGTAATCCAGGAAACCAACAACCTACGACGTCTAAACGATCTCATGAGTCTGTAGATGACGATAATGAGAGTGACGAAAGTGAAGACGAAAATGTGGGGGTAGTGAGAAGGAGCAAAAGACAACGAACGGAGAAATCCTATGGGTCTGATTTTATGACCTATTTGCTCGAAGAAGGTGACCCAAAAACTTATAAGGAGGCGGTTACCTCACCTGATGGACCTATGTGGAAAGAGGCCATCAAGAATGAAGTTGATTCAATTATGCAAAATCATACTTGGGAATTAGTGGACTTGCCAACTGGTTGCAAACCATTAGGTAGCAAGTGGGTTTTCAAGAAGAAGTTGAAAACTGATGGCACTATTGATAAGTATAAGGCCAGACTTGTAATTAAAGGATACAAGCAACAAAAAGGCCTTGATTACTTTGATACATATTCTCCTGTAACGAGAATAACGTCCATAAGGATGATGTTTGCTATTGCTGCAATGCGTAATCTAACTGTACATCAAATGGATGTGAAAACAGCTTTCCTAAATGGAGACATAGATGAAGAAATCTATATGGAACAACCTGAAGGGTTTGTTGTCCCAGGACAAGAAAGGAAAGTGTGTAGATTGGTGAAATCATTGTATGGTTTGAAACAAGCGCCTATGAAATGGCATGAAAAATTTGATGAGGTCGTGCTGGCCAATGGTTTCAAAATCAATGAATGTGATAGCTGTGCCTATTACAAGGATAACGAGAACAGCTATGTCAAGGAGAATGACAATGGCTATGTCATGATGACACTATATGTAGATGATCTACTTATTGCTGGAAGCAATGATAAAGTTATCAAATCTACAAAGGACATGTTGAAATCAAGGTTCGACATGAAAGATATGGGACTAGCAAATGTAATTCTGGGAATTCAAATTTCTAGAACATCAGAGGGTCTCGCATTAAGTCAACCACATTATGTTGACAAGATCCTTGAGAAGTTTCTTAAGGATGACTTTGAGAAAGCTAGGACATCTGTAGATATGACTTTGCACCTATCCAAGAACAAAGGTGTAGCTGTTTCCCAATTGGAATACTCGAGGATAATTGGTAGTCTGATGTACCTCATGAGTTGTACAAGACCAGACATTGCATACTCAATTAGCAAGTTGAGTAGGTTTACGAGTAATCCGGGAGCTGATCACTGGAAAGCGATTATAAGGGTACTAAGGTACTTGAGGGGAACTCGAGACTATGGACTGCACTATGGCAGATACCCAGCAGTATTAGAAGGATATACTGACGCAAATTGGATATCTAGCAAGAAAGCACTTAAGTCTACGAGTGGCTATGTGTTTACATTAGCTGGAGCGGCAATATCATGGAAATCCTCAAAACAAACGGTGATAACTCATTCCACGATGGAAGCTGAGTTTGTGGCACTAGATAAATGCGCCGAAGAGGCTGAATATCTACGTCAGTTTCTGGAGGATATTCCAAGATGGCCAAAGCCTGTAACTGCAATAGGGATTCACTGTGATAGTCAATCCGCTATTGGCAGAGCACAGAGCACGATGTATAATGGAAAGTCTCGTCATATACGACGACGACACAGTTCCATTAGACAATTGATCTCAACCGGAATTATCACTATTGACTATATACCGTCAAAGGATAATATCGCGGATCCACTAACCAAAGGGTTATCAAGAGAAGTGGTTGAGAAATCATCGAGAGGGATGGGCCTTAAGCCTATTGCTTAACGGCATCATGGTGGACACCCAACCATTGCTGACTGGAGATCCCAAGAACTTGGTTCAATGGGACAACTAAATCATGATGACCAAATCACTGTGGGGGTAACCCCTGGCCTGTTCCTATGATGAGGAAACAGTGAGACCCGTAAGGTACGAGGTTAAGCTTTGAGCCTTTAATGATCTTTGATGAATACGTGGAGCTCAGGAGTGAACGCATGGAATTCAGTTGAGTAAACGCGGGTTATCCTATAAGATAAAGATCACCTATGTGGGAGAGAAGTGGGGCCGCTTCAAAGGAGAATTGCGAGGCACAATTCTTTAGAAACTTCTGCAGAACCAGGACGATGTTCCATGGCCAAAATGGACATACTCATGAGAGCTGAACGAGTCAGAAACGATATAGTGATAAGTATATCATCGTTTACATAAACGGTCGAACAGTTCAAGGACAAGCACGTCTACTGTCTACCAGTAAAGTCGGTATGCTTACTCGAGCGAAGGTTCAAGGAGCATTCTCTACCTATCGTATGCTATATCTGATCGAAGAAACTATCACCAAGTCAAACTCCGTGTCTGTCTGTCTGTCTGTCTGGTGTGTGCTACTAAGATTACCAATCTCACCCATGTGGGGGATTGTTGAAAAATATGGGTATAAGTCCCATATTGGTAAGTCATATTTTTGAGCATTATGACTAAAAGATGTGTGAGATATGATGATATTCTCTTAATAATGGAAATTATTATTTTCCATTAGAATTTGGCTCAAATATTATGGCATAAATTAATTTGATTTTGTTTCAGATTAATTGATATGGTGTATGTCTTGATATATTCAATCTGATTTTGTTTCAGATTATTTATGGAATAGAGTAGCTTGCAAGTATTACACCGATTTCATAATTAATGATATTTAATTATGGAAAAGAGTAGCGCACAAGTCTATCTACACCTATATAAACACCTCTAGGGCGTTAGGGTTAGACACACCAAAAACATATTCGTCTCTAAACACAAATCTCTCTCTCTCGGTGATAGTTTCGTGCCCGTTCAAGCTCGCTGAAGGTGCTCGTTATCCGTAACGCCGCCGCTACCTCGTTTTATCCTGGGAGGCTATCGACTCGCACATACGGTGAGAGGCGAAATAGCTTTAAGGAGACAGTTTCAACTGGACTCGAGGATCTCTCTTCTGTTTATATCTTTTCTTCCTCCGTTTGATTTCGTTTACTCACGCACACACTTGTTTGATTATTTGTATTAATCGCAGATTGTTTTCACAGACATTATATCTCTGTTGTATAATTTGGCTCCGGCATACAACTTCTACTTGACAGGCTAATCTTGAGTCCTATTATGCAATTTTCTTTGTTCATTTCTCTGGGATGAAAAATAGGTGTAAGGTTTTATGCAACAAATGAGTTTGGATCCTCTCTCACTTCTCTTTTTCATTCCTGTATTTCATTTCCGAAAAAATTCTATAATTTCGCCAAATTTGAGCCTGATCGAACTTAATGTTGTAATTTTTTCTTATTATCAACCCATGAAAACCAAATGTTTCACAAATTTTCTTTGTAATGCAAAATAATTAGTACTGCAACATAACAGTAAAGATAATCCATTACAAATTAACATTATATCCCAGTATACAATTTTCAGATTAATACTCAAACTGAAATTGAATTATATAGGTGGAATAAAAGATTCAGTCTTCTCATATTTCACAAATGAAACATCCAAAGTATTATATAGACAACAGTGGAACTTACTATACTTTCTTGTCAGTATCTCACCTTCTAACCTCTAAAATTTTTATATGTGAATTAAAGATTCAACTTATAGTAACTATCTTGTTAGTATCTCACCTAATTTATAACCTCTAAAGTTTATATGTGTGAATTAAAGATTCAACTCACCCTTTATATGATCAAACCACTCCCACCACCTTGTTAAACTTCCAAAGGAATAAAGATAATCAGTGCCAAAGTAGTATAAGAACTATCAAGAACACCACATTTTCATTCATCTGATTATTCAGTTTCTCGAAAAATGGCCTTGGTAGCTGAAGCACCTGGTTACATCCAAATATTTTCTGATGAATCCGTAAAGCGCTTTGCACCTGAAATCATTTCTCCTTCGATCAACCCCACACTTGGATTTATGTCTAAAGACGTGGTGATTGATTCGTCCAAACCTATAACAGCAAGAATGTTTGTACCAGAAAACCTATTATCAAAGAATGCATTACCTGTTCTTGTTTATATTCATGGTGGTGGTTTCAGCATTGGCTCGACTACGTGGATTGGATACCATTATTTCCTTGGAGGCTTATCTGAAACATGCAAATGCATTATTCTGTCTGTGGACTACCGTCTAGCCCCAGAGTACAAGCTTCCAATTGCGTATGAGGATTGCTACAGCTCTCTGGCTTGGCTTAGTCATGCAGTGAGCTATGAACCATGGCTTCAAAAAGCAGACCTCTCCAGGGTCTTTCTCTCTGGAGATAGTGCTGGAGGGAACATTGCGCATCATGTTGCTGTTAAAGCGATTCAAGACAAAGCTTGTCGAGTTAAGGTCAAAGGTATACTTCCAGTACATCCCTATTTTGGAAGTGAAAAGAGAACTAAATTAGAGCAAGAAACTGGAGATGTTGGGGAGGTAGCAATGAATGACTTCTTCTGGGGATTGAGTTTACCAGAAGGATCAAACCGGGATTATTACGGGTGTAACATTGAAAATGCTGATCTTTCTAAGGATGAGTGGGCTTGTTTTCCAGCAGTGGTGGTGTACGTAGGTGGATTAGACTTCTTGAAGGAAAGAGGGGCTACGTATGCAGAATTTCTGCAGAAGAGAATAAAGGGAGTTAAGCTGATTGAAGCTAAGGGAGATACTCATGTGTATCATATTTTTTACCCTGACTCCGATGCTTCTCGTTTGCTTCAGAAACAGATGAGTGAGTTTATAAACAGCTTTTGATTTGATTCTCCGAAGGCCATTTTTCTTTTCTAGAACTTGTATTCTTTTTTCTTTTCTGCCAAGTATTTCTAGTAGTCTTCACAGGCAACAAGTACATTTGGAGCCTGTGAAAATTATAAAGTTTGGATCCATTAATGACATATTTTTAAGAATGTGATTCTCAGTCGTCACGTATTCTGACAAAGATATAGAGCAACACAAGTCACAGACACAAAACATATGTGAATACAGCACAGGCCATGGCTGTACTTATTTCAATGATGGCTGTCTTGATGTATGCAAAAAAATATACACACTTCTACAAGAAATAAGAAAATAAATCTTTATATACTGAGAATGTCCATAATACCATTAAGAACACATTAGGTTTGTGACTTGCAACTCGGCCCTGGAAAGCTCAACCTCTGACTCCGTGCCAGGCCTGCACATCCAAAGATAAATTATCACTAGGCCAAGGGTCCTAGATGTTATTTCCAGTCTCAGACTCATAATTGCCTTCACAGATATAAGCTGGTGAATGAAACCAGAGAACAAGGCAGAGAAGGAAAACTAAATTAAACTATATTTTAGATGTATCTGCACATAAATCCCATGTGTTACCAAAACTTTCACTACAAACAAACCAACTTTATTGTTTTGACATTGACTATCAATCTATCATCCTTCAGGATAATTTTCTAGTGCAGTCTAGATTAAATCACAGGAAGTATCTGCTTTAAATTCCGCTCCTGCACTGACCGAACAATCAATGCCTCCATTCAGCAATAGGCTCTCCAGTCGCTTAATCTGAAGAACAATTGTTCCAGAATACATTCTCTTACGAGTTCTGACCTAAAGCCTCGAGGCACTCCCCAACTCATCCTACCAGTTGACCAGTCAGGAAATTAAGATGTACCAAGCTATAACATAACATAAACAAGAAGATGCATAAGCAGTACTGTATATTCACAAAAAAATTAACAAGACACCAGAAAGCATACAACTTAAATCTTATGGCCATAGAGTTTGTAGGGATTGTGAAGCCATTTTGATGATGCAGGAGATTACAAATTAAAGTAAAATGTAACAATGACAACAGAAAGCAAAAAAGATATAATAACTTAGTTGAAGCTTTGTGAATGAGAGAACAGAGAAGCTCTTTTATTTATGAAGCTGTTTATTAAAACCAGATAAGCTTTACACAAAGAGACAGGAACTTGAAAACCAGCAATATAGTACTGAGGTCCTACACTTGTACAATATTCATTACTACTTCTTCGAGCCTAAGACATAAGTTCTATACACATAAATCCATATTAGATTAAGAGAAATTGGATATCGGACTTTGGTCATGGGGGTAAATGGTTACTGCAAATCTATTGTTTCAGCGAAAATCTAGAAACTTTCATTTTTTCAGGAGATTAATGTACAAATTTGGGACAGAGTTGGGGCTTGCTAGTTTCTTCTTTAAAATCTCCTTCTCTTCTTGCGTCCATCATTCCTTTCGCTTCCAGTGCTTGATAAACCTGATTCTGAATCGGAACAAGATACAGAGTAATCTTCAGATTCAGAAACTGGCTTTTGCTGCTGCATGATAAGGCGAGGCATATTCTTCAAGTACTCTCTCAAATTTTCAGTGATGCCACCAAGCCCAATAGACGTGAAAAAGTTGATTGAAAATCTTGTGTTCTTGGGATTGTCTTTGGGAAAAATTGACTCCAAAGACTCCTGTACTTTAGGATCATTGTTGAGCCTCTCATTCAGAAGGCGAATGCCAAGATGCTCCGATAATTCCTGGAAAAGAATTTTAATGAAAATACGAGACGAGGAAGTAGTGTGCTCCTCGGTCAGCTGTATGTAAGCTAGAACATGCCAAGGTAGAGAATCTGTGACAAGAAGATGGGCAAAGAATTTTGCCACATTCCGTAACTTATTTGTCTCAAGCCTGTGAATCATTGAATATTGCTGCATAAAGCACTTCTCAAACTTTCTCTGATAAACCTTGTTAAATAGGCAAAATCTTTGACCGAGAAGACCATAATATCCGCGATAAGTTTTTTCTTGGCTGCAGCATTCTAGCAACATAATGCATACCTCCATCTCTTGTCCAGGCTCTAGCTTGAGCTTCAAAAGCTTATGACCAGCTTCCTCAAAATCAGCACTAGACATGATTATTAGGTATATCGTCCTTCGAAGATTCACAAGATTTGACTCTGTTTCATCTCTAATTTTCATCTGCTCTACTTCATCATCTTCATCCTCGTCATCATCTGTTGCTACATCCGAGCCTTTTTCATCCTCAGACTCCTCTCCCAGCAGAGTTTTCTTTAATCTTTCATAGATTTGTTCACTTTCAATAAACTGTGTATCAGGCCTGAAAATATCCAAAGCAATCTCAGGATCTATCTGATCTAGAAGTGATATTTCATGGGTCAACTGATCTTCTTGCTCAACCAGGTCTAGCTCCTGACGGATAGCAGGGTAACCCTGAAACTTAGCCTTTCTTAAAGCAAACAGACCTTCAATCAAAAACTGAACCCTCTTGTCAATCTCTCCTTCATGAAGAATCCCCCGAAAACGTTCAAAAACACCATGCAAACCTCGAGGACAGACATCTTGTAAAATCGACCCACATTCTGTAACAAATCCAACAGCCACTTCCACACTATCATCACTAGGATTCTCCAACAACATTGTAAGCAGTTCCAACGCAACAAGCTCATAAACCACCTGTTGATTCACAAGATGTGATAAAAACTTAACACCGGCTAGTAATTGCCTCTTATCATTCCTCTGATACGACTTCTGCACTTGCAAAACAATCCTCCTCGAGAAAAGATCACCAACATCAGGAAACTTAGCATTAACAACCGCGACAAGTGAAGCAAAGACATCAGTAAAGCCAGGACAAGCCATCTGAGACTTAATACAAGCGCGACAAAACAAGCCTCTGCCTCGAATAAGGTTCTCAGAAAAAAGCTCAGGTACAATATTCTTGATGTTGGTAGCATTAACCTTATTGACTAATCCATTAATACTTTTTCGCAACGCGTCCCATGTCAATCTTTGATACTCTACACTACTCGTGCCCTCAACTTTCTTGATCATTGTAGCTAATTTGATCGGTGGAATATAAACCCTAACAGCCGCGGGATCACGATCAGATTCATTATATATTGAATCTCTATCTCTCTCTCTTTTTGAACACTTCATTGTATCTATCACAAGTTCTCTGATATGTATTGTATTGTGATTTGCGACCTTGCTTCTTGTTTAACATCTTCCTACGTTGATATGTGTCCCTTTATATAGTACTAGCTAGTAATTATTACTTTCCGAAACCTAGTAGGATTATGTTCCAAAACAGATTTAGGAATGTAAAAAGAGCCGAGTTTTTTATATTTGAATTTTGACCGACATTAATATTGAACTGTAACCGATATGGAATTAACGTTGGACTACCGACATAAGACATTATTGTTATCATAGGGCTACTTGATCTATTTGGGCTACCAGATCTTAAGTTATTTTGGCCCAATTAATTTGATGGCGCAGCCCGTCAGCCCGTAAAATACAACCTCTTCCCATAAACTATTAAATAGATGGATTTTGTTATCAATAAATTTTCTAGAAACATATGATGAATTAATATTTTAGCGACACCAATGTAATATCTCTGATACATGGACATAATTTTTGGTCCCCAAGATATATTATTGGAGTCCAACTAATTGAAACTGTCAAATTCTTCTTAATAAATTATTTATAACTTTTTTTCCAGAAACACTTGCAAGGTGTGCAAAACCTTAAAATATTAGATTTAATATAGCATAATGATTTATTAATAAAAGAATTAAATCTAGAGGGAATCTTTCTGCTGATTAGGAAATTCAAGAGATCAACATATAGAATGTTGAGGAGATGCCAACGAAATGTTGGTGCAGTCGTTGTATCCCTCAACTCCCGGCGAGGTAATCAATTAGCAAAACAAAAGCATGAGGAGATAAAATCGGACGGACGATGATTCCGGCAAGCCGGTGATGCCATGACGGAGAAAGACACGGAGGTGGAAAGCAGTGATAGAATTAAATGTATATTTTAAGTAGTTTTGATGAACATATTTGCTAATAAAAATAGAAAAACTGGTATATGGGGAAATTTCTCGAAATACAAATACTAAACCAACATTTTAATCTACCATCTGCAGACTGGATTTTGACACATTGTTTAATTTAAATATTTAAAAAGGCAAATTCACTAGCTACGATGTTAAAATACGTACAATCTTTTCAAGTAGGTTTATATGATGGAATTTCATATATGAAGCACGTATTTGTCGAAGACAAAATTTAGTCATCTTTGGTTGGATTATTTGGATGAAGTACCTTAGACACCAACATTATGTTCTGCAAGCTCCTGTTTTACTGTTTAAATTGCTTAACCACGGAGGTCGTTTTCCAGTTCTTCTTGAAGGAAAGAAGGGGGTATGTATGCACAATTTCTGCAGAAGGGGGTAAAGGTGGTCAAGCTGGCATGTATATCATATTTTGCCACTGGGATGCTGTTAGGAAACATAATAAATAAAATAAATATTAAATCAGTTACGAATCTGAATAATTAGTGTGTGCATCAGTTATGGATTTCAAAGGGAGGATTTGGTGGGAATAATAATATTTTAGCTTTAATCTAGGGATTGTGAGTTGAGATTGGGGTTATAAATAGGGAAGCCATTTATATGTTTGAGTCAGGAAGAAATAAGATTGACTTATGTGTGTTTTTGGAGAGTGGGTGGTCTCTCGAATACCACCTAGTTGTGTGTGTGTTTATCAATAAAAGAATTCGTTTCTTTATATATATATATACAAATATAAGGACTGGACAGGTCCTAACAGTGGTATCAGAGCACCTCTGTTCTTGGGGCAATGACAAGTGCAAAATAAGTTGAAAATCGAATCGACGACTTCCAGGGAATTATTTTTTTTGTAAAGATGCAAGCAAAATTTTTGAAGTTGGATATTGAAAAGTTTCAAAATGACATTTCTTTCCTCAAAGAAGGTATGGTTGCCATACTTGCAAAAATGGACAATTATAGTCACAAGACTACTGGACCATTTCCGTCTGCTCGTGAGGATTCGCAAGGCTTGGAACAGGCCAAGAAGTCGGTCCACAAAACTGAGGAGAAGCTGAAGGGAGTAAAAGCGAATGATAGAGAGCTTAAATCAGATTTTCAAAAAATTGATTTTGGAAAAGTTCAAGAAGATGAAAGGTCTCATCAGCAACTACCAGTATTGGAGGTTTTAGGGCAGACTCCATTAAATTCTAATAATAGTGGAAACAACAAAGAACAAGAGACTTGTTTGTTTGATATCTCATCGCCTCCAAACTCATCCATGTACTCTTTATCACAAAGACTTGAAATATTCGAAGGCTTAAAACTTGAAGGTGGGTCGTTGAAGGCTGAAAGTTATTTTGACAGTTATTTTGAATTAGTAAACCTCTCAACGCCAACTAAGAAGGTATGGTCGGTTGTAGTATACTTGAGAAATGATCTTTTGTTCTTGGATTATTGCGGGGAATGTCAGCGGTCTTCTTATAACTGGGAGGAATTTAGAAAAGTATTGGCGGAGAGGCAGGGGTTCTGGATTAGAAAGAAAAGGAAAAAGAAAGAATGAAACAATTTTCTCATTTGAACCTTGAGGACAAGGTTCAAGTTTGGGCGGTGCGTAATGTTAGGAAACATAATAAATAAAATAAATATTAAATCAGTTACGAATCTGAATAATTAGTGTGTGCATCAGTTATGGATTTCAAAGGGAGGATTTGGTGGGAATAATAATATTTTAGCTTTAATCTAGGGATTGTGAGTTGAGATTGGGGTTATAAATAGGGAAGCCATTTATATGTTTGAGTCAGGAAGAAATAAGATTGACTTATGTGTGTTTTTGGAGAGTGGGTGGTCTCTCGAATACCACCTAGTTGTGTGTGTGTTTATCAATAAAAGAATTCGTTTCTTTATATATATATATATATATACAAATATAAGGACTGGACAGGTCCTAACAGATGCTTCTTGTTTGCTTTAGAAACAGATGCGTCAGCTTACATTTTTATCCCCCAAATGACCACCCAGCTGCTCTAGTAATGTGCATATTATCCGCAAATCTTAGCCTAATGAATACCCCTCTCCTCTTCGTAATTTAGTAAAATATAAAGAAGATATTGAAAGCACTAGTCTTAGTGGATACATGTGTGTGTGTGTGTATTTTGATGAAAAAAATAATATAAGGAGCTTGTGAACAAAAAATAGAAGCTGAAATAAATCATTGAAATTATTTATAAAAATGTTATTTCCCGTGTGTGCTGTTTACTTTATATTTTTGGAACATAAACAATGGTGTGCACATAAATTTGGCTGAGTTTCGATTCCTGATAAAGATTTAAAGAACCAACACAAGCAAAAAACAAACAGAAGCGACTCCACTACAACACTGGCTGTTAATGCCACCAATTCGAAAATAAATTTTCTCAATCTATAATACCACTAAGAACATAATAGGATTGTGACTGGTTTGGATTGAGGGCAAACTATGGATAACTATAGATGTGAGCAGTGAGTATGAGACTAAAACACACAAGGAGTCCTACTTCTAGACATCTATTCTGTTCTCAAACTCATAAATGCCTTTACGATATAAAAAAAATAAATTAAAACAGAAACAATTAAATAGAGGTAACAGGATTGCTATTTATATTTTATTTCCAAAATACATCTGCATATATATCCCATGCATTACAATAAACTCCAAACTATGATGACTACAAACTACGTTTAAGGTTTTCCCATCGACTATCATCCTTTAGGAGAACTTTCTAATGTAATTCAGATTAACTTACAACAAGGTTTTGCTTCAAATTTTGCTCCTGTGCTGACCAAATAATGAATGCCTCCCTTCAGCAATAAGCTCCCCAGTTGTTTTATTTTTAAGAAGAACGATAGTTCCGGAATACCTTCCCTTCTGACCTAAAAGCCTTGACGTAATCTCCAACTCATCCTATCAAATGACCAGTCAAATGTTTAAGATACACACAACTGTAACGTATCGCCTATTAAATAAAGAAAACATAAAAAGTATAAACTTAAAAATTTTGGCCATGGAGGGTGCAAAGCTTGCAAAGTCATTAAGGATGTGGAGAATGCAAATTGTGATATTGAAATTTTAATTTACAAGCAATAGAAATGAAAGATAACTTGAGTTGAAGACTTGAAGCTCTGTAATGAAAAAAGTTCTTGTAATTCTGAAGATCTGTAAATCTCTTGTGTGTTGTATTACAAGCTACACAAGGTATACATTAAAAATAGGAATTTGTAAACCAGCGCCAGAGTACTGGGGTTGTTCTACACTTATGTGATGTTTAATACTACTTGGAGCCCAAGACATAGTTTCTATATGCATAAATTTATACATATAAACAACAGCATTCAGATATCATATCTAGGGAGTGGTCATGAGTTTACTGCACATATATCTTACTAGTGACAATGTCAAAAACTTTCACTTTTACAGAGATTAACTTATAAGCCAAAGCTAAATAATCCAATTATATATTTTGAGTGATTACAGCAAGATGAAAGTAGAGCAAGCCCTTTTGAACGGCACAAAAAAGTCAGCCAATGGCACAAAAATGGTTAGTTTTCCAATGCATATCTTCTCATGTTTAAACACTTTGGCTGAGGTGGGTTTAAGAGCAACCTTCCCACCAGTAATACACTCCAGTCACCAACCCCACAAGTAACACCAAAGAAGGTGTTGCTAGAGGAGACCTTCCAGAGCATGTAAATGAGAAATAAAACAAAACAAGGTAGCAGACAAATCTATGTTGAACATGAATGTAAACATATGTATCCCTCAGTAGCATAGCCTTTTAAAACAAATTTATAAGACGAACATCAAGACTTTTCTCCTAAAAGTATCCATGCTTTTTTAAAAAATAAAATTGATAAAAGCGAACTAATTATAAAAATATATTTATCTCCTTATAACACATTTAGATAAAGAGTTTGCAATACGTGGAAACACATAAGATATTCCTAACTAAGCCTATAGAAGTATAGTTTGCCTTGCTGCAAGACAAGGGATCTTACATTGACTTTGGCAGTAGAAAGGAAACTAATGGACATGTCAACTGACACACTCATGGGTAGACCAGCGACATGAACAAGTACAGCACCAACCTCATCAACTAAGTTTGCAATTGCACCGCTGCACAAAATTCCCCTCCTGTCCTGCAGATTGCAGATTGAAATATAAGCAGCAGCTCTTAACCTCTCACATTACTATAATTTTAATGCTAAAATTATATAATCTGACCCGTTCATAATAACGAAAAAACACAATCCATTTAAAATTATACAATCACAATATTGCAATCTTTGATGCACGGGAGTTAAGCAAGGCGATGCTTTTTCGGACAGTACTACTTGTGGGGAAAAAACCACTACTAGAGTTTTAAACTTTGTCATCAAGCATTAATAAAATTCAAGTTCCCTCTGTTAACCTCTAGCGTCTGTCAACCAATTTTATAAAAAACTTCCAGTCCACCCTTGATTATCCAATACTCCAAATTCATTCCACTACTACAAATTAAACACGGGATAAGCAATTCTCTCTATCCCAAAACTAAAGTCCACTTCAACCTAAATTTACCAAAGCTTGAACTAAAAAACTTCGATACAATTTAAGCCGAATCTCATTTTCATTTTGGGACAGTAGCGAATATCATACTATTATACACAGACAATACAGAACTTATATCTTCAAACAGCTATATTAGTAATTACTTAAGCATAAAAAATTTACATTCCAACCAAATCATCCATCTTCAAATGTCGATTAACATATACTCGATAAATGAGTAATACTATCCAGCCCCAAGGGTATACATTTACGATTTATCGAAGTTTACCTACAACTACAAATAACTAATTTCCACTATAAATAATCCTCTACAGTAGTATTAATTCAGCCTAATAACACAAATAATAGAGTTTTTAGTTGGAAGACTAAATGATTTCCTAAACATACACACACTCAGCTATGATATAAACATAACTTAATTCAATAGCACATATAAAACACAAATAAGTAACTTATAATCATGAATTAAACATACAAAAGTACTTCTTACAGTGAGACGAGAAGGGACTTTGAAAGTACAAGAGACGAAACCAGGTTCGACTCGGTCAACTCGGATGCCTCGGATAGCATAATCTTCATAGAAACTGTGGTCGATGTTGACTCGGTGAGGATGGACTCTGAGTTGGGAAACGAGTTCCGATTCTTGGCGAGTTATTTGTAGAATTTCTTTGGTTTTCTCCATTTTGGACTTTCAAGCGACAGCTGTCCCAGTCCCGCAAAACTAACAGAGATAACATAGTATCACCAGACACTAGTGTTAAAATTCGAAAATTGGCATTGTTTGGTGCACTTATTTTTTAGTGATTAATCCGATAATCTATTATTAACCGAAACATTAATTAGAAAAAATTTAATTAATTAGATAATAATATAATTTTATTTAAATTTCATTTACCTTTCATAAATTTTACAAAAATAATATCACGTATCGTTAGTTCATATTTGATATTTAAGTGTTTTATATATTTTTTTATAATTGATTTATGCATAATAATCAATACTAACTAATTAATAGTTTGAATGTTACTAACTACTAATATATAAATTAGATATAATTTCGTAATTTGCTAAAATTAGTTACATAAAAAATCAACTAAAGGAAATTATGAAAGATAAATAAAAGTAATTTAATTAAAAAAAACTTGTTCAATTATTAAAAATTATGATCTAGGGGCATATGATAGTCAATATCACTCAATATATTATTATTAAATATTAATTATTAGTTTAAATTTCAATTTTGCTTAAATAATATTTTTTTATTAATTTTCACCAGTTGACCGAACTGACCGATTTTTGACCAAATCAGCCGATTTTTGACCGATTTTTTTAAAAAACGCACTTTGACCTGATTTCCGATTAATCGAGACGGGGTCCGTCCGAACTTCGATTAATCGGCCGATTAATCGATTAATCAGTCGTTTTTTAGAACACTGCAAACACTGCTCTAAAAATTGTCATTCTAAATTTTTTTAATTAATTTTATAAAAGTTTGTTAATTCAGTTTTAAAAAAATTCACTAATTATTTTTAAATTTTTTATTTTACCGTAAATTAAATTAATAATTATAACATTATCAAATATAAAAATATATCAAAATTTTGTTTCAACGGGTCATTTTGATTAAATCTCTAATCAAAATCTCAGCCGATTTATTTTAATTTCTAACTTTTAACCATGTCTCTAAATGATACTTTATTAAATTAATAAAAAAATATGACGTCAAGAAATTAAAAGCGTTTTTCTTTCTCTGAAATCACTATTTAATATCCAAATAACACTGACAAGTTGGACAATAAAGTACATAAATTTAAGATTTATGAATTGTTATGCAAAAACTATCGTTTGTAATAAAATAAGGTAAATTAGACCAAAATATCACAGTATATAAAAGAGTCCAAAATATTACTTTTAAAAAAAGTCCTAAAATGTCATTTCAAAACGTTAAATCATGTAATATTTCGAATACACCCCAAAACGCTACCCGATGTAGGTTGTGTTTGGTATTGCTGTTGCAGAGAGCAACATCTGTTTTTTGCTGAAAAACAGTTAAAAAACTGTTTGGTAAAATTTAAAAGGTGTTTTTCGGAAAAGTATTTTTTTACCTAAAAGCTGCTATTAGAGAAAGTAAGTCCCCCCATACTTTTAGAAAAAGTTGCTGTTGCAGGAAGCAGATGCTGATTTCACCATCAAACCTTACCAAAAGCATCATTATTTTTATTTTTTTGCATCAAAACATATATGTATCAAAAAAAATTATCAAACAGTCATTTGATTTTTACAACACCACTTTTTTCAGTAGCACTTTTTCTAACAGCACAACAATTTTTAACAGCAATCCCAAATAGAGTCGTAGCGTTTTGTTTAATTTCTTTTATTTTTAAAGATAAAAATGTTACTTTATATGACGTTTTGTTACCTTTGTACCAAAACGCTACTTTATGTAACGTTTTGCGCATATAGAAAAAATAAAGTGCCAAAACGCTACACGAAGTATCGTTTTGGGTCTTTTGCATAAAAATTACACGATGTACCATTTTGAAGTGACATTTATGGTCACTATTTTCAGAAATGATATTTTGGACCATTTTTAACCCAAAAGTGACATTTAGGGCCTGTAGGATTTTATAGATCACGGAAGCATGGTAAAACAATTTTCTTGATATAAAATCCAAATAAACGCATACAAATCGTGATTAAAACATATGGGATCGTTTCTAACCTTTAAAAGCGATCCAAGAACGAAGAGCGGAGATCCCTAGCAGCTGCTCCTCAAGTGTGAAGGTGGGAGAATTAGGGTTTTCTTAACTTTTTAGGTTAAAACAAAAATAGGGTTTATAATAGTATATTTATAGGCAAAATTTTCAGCTGAAATTTTTTCCATAAAATATTATTATTATTAACCTTTTATTCTTATTAACCAATTAACTAATAATTAAAACACCTTTTAATTATTAATCCTTTTTCTAAACACTTTAGAAATAATTATCTCACTTGATTTAATTTCCAAAATTAAATTCTTAATTAATAATATTAAGAACTTTTCTTAATTTATAATCAATTAAATCTCATTTAATCAATTATTAAATTTGCCAATTAATTATTTATTACATAAATAAATAATTATCAGCCATTATTAATTAATTCCTCCACCATTAAATCATTCTCTTTTATGGTGTGACCCTGTAGGTTCAATATTAAGCCGGTAGTAGAAATAAATAATAATAAAACTATTTTATCATTATTTATATAAATTCTCTAATTCATTAAATATGATTAATTAATTAATCATATTTATTCTACATCGTGAGGGATACTTCTCAACATATCGCGACTATCCGGATAATACGAATTCACTGCTAAGAATACCAAGAACCCATTCAGTGAATAGTTACCGTACAATCGATTCCTTCTACCCTGCAATGCCACGATTAAATACAAGGCATGGAACTTGTGTCAAACCTATCTTATTTAATCATATGCTTTCCCATTCACTATGCTTAGTTCTAATTAATGTAAATTAGAAACTCCTTTCTAATTTCATTCACTCTAGCCAGAGATTCCTGAACTAGCATAAGTGGACCAGCATTGAACATTCTCTTCCTTCACTGGAAGGGGTAGATCCTTTATTGATCATACACTATCTTCGTGTACAAATTCCTATACCCAGTAGAGCCCTTATAATTGTCCCTGAAGACTAAGAACTAAACCAAAGCATAGTTCAGTGTACACAAGATGACTATGATGATCTCAAGTCTAAGGATACTTGTACAACTATCACTATGTGAACAACTGCTGACACGTGAGTGAACTCCATCAGTTGTTCAGCTATGTGAGTCATGTTCAGTGAACTTATTCTATAATAAGCACATACATACTAGCTATAGTGTCACCACACAAATGTCTATGGGAACAGACAACCTTCATAATGAAGCAAGCATAGTATGTACCGATCTTTACGGATTATTAATTACCAGTTCGTAATCCTACGACCAGGAACTATTTAAGTTTAGAGTTATCATCTTTTAGGTCTCATTATTATGATCTCATCACAATCCATAAAAAGCTTTACTCTAAACTGTGGTATATCTTATTTAAACACTTAAAATAGATAGAGCCTGCAATAAAAATAAAACAAGTCTTTTATTAATATCAATGAAATCAAAACAGATTACATAAAAGTTATTCTTAAATCCTCATACATGATTGGACTTAGGACACTTCTCTTTCAGGGCCACCACCCATAAAATAATCTAGTGAATTTGTTTTAACATGGAGTTAAACCTCATAAATGAATATTCTTGATTCCGAAATATTTTACTCATTAATCGAGATTATTTATTTATTGAATTTAAAAATATATTATATTTATGATGTTGAAATCGAAAAAAAATATTTAGGGAGAGTATTTGTTTATCGAATATTTATTGGGTCATGTTCCCTGACAATCATGTGTTATGGAACTGTTAACCAACACACTATTTTCTGGCTGTTGGATGAACAATCTAACGACCAGGATTAAAAAAAAATTCGCCCTTCCGCGCTGTTTTTCGCGGACTGCTACCTTTCCGCGCAAAAAAAGCGTGGAACCTCTTTCCCTTCCGCGGATAGTATTAGCGGAACGACTGTAACTTGCAGTTTATAACCCTGAAACGATCACACTTTCCTTTTTGTGTAGCATTTGTCAAATTGGAGAGCAAATTTGGGGGAATTCTTGGTTTTGTTCATCCTTATTCACTAATTACATTTGGTAAGCTCAATTTCTTACTTTTTTCTTGTTGTAGTTATGGATAAGATGTTTGCTAGGTTTCAAGGTAGAAAAGCTTTGAAAAAAAGTGATAATATTGTAAATAATGAGGTTGTTATTATTAGTGGTGGTTGCTTACGTGATGATAATGTAAATTATGTTAACCTTGTTGATGATTGCGATGAAGATGTTTATGTTAGTGAACATAGATTTGAAAATGAAGATTTGCATGAAAATAGTGAGTTTATGCATGAGAGTAGTGAGAGTAGGGATACGAGTATTGTTGGGTTAGAAGATATTGTAATTCCTTTCTTGAGTCAAAATTTTCCCAATTTGTTAGCCGCCGAAAATGTAATTAGGGCCTACGCTTTGAAAAATGGGTTTGTAATTAAAATCCAAAATATACAAAGGCGTGTGGATAAAAAATATATGCCCGTACTTATGTTTATAATTTAGCGGGAGAAAACCGCGATAAAGAACCCGTAGAGGATGAAGAAGTTTTGATAGGAAGTGTCGGTAGTGAGAAGAGGAAAAGGCGTAGAGATAGATTTCCTAGAAGTGGATGTAAGTTTAGGATCTATGTGGTTAATAGGCGAAATACAAGGCATTGGGAGATAACATCGTTGGAGTTAAATCACAATCACGATATTGTGTCGCCTTCTAAGATGAATTTGATTAAAAGAGAGCGACATGTAACCGCCGCCCAAAAGAATTTAATTAAGAGTTTATATGTTTCGGGTATTGCGCCTATACAACAAATGAATATATTTGGAAAATGCACGGAGGAGAGGAGCAAGTAGGGTTTCATGCCCAACACTTGAGAAATGTCGTGCGAGATTTTAGAAAAGATAATTTGGGTGTGAATGATGCGCAAGCGGGATTTGATTTGTTACATAGGTTAGAAGAGGAAAGTGAAGGAATTTTTTTTATTCGAACTTTATTGATGAAGAAGGAAGATTGAAGTGTCTTTTATGGATTGACCCCCGGTCGTTGTTGGCCTACAAAAATTTTGGTGATGTGGTTGCATTTGAAACAACATATCGAACAAATAGATATGATATGCCGTTTGTGCCGTTCACCGGGGTGAATCATCACTATCAATCGGTTCTCTTTGGATTTGCACTAATGCGTGATGAATTGAAGACTACATTTGAGTGGGTTTTGGGTACTTGGTTAGAGGCCGTTGAAGGAAAATCACCTTAGGTTATTATCACCGATCAAGATCAAGCGATGGCGGGGACAATTCAGTCTCAACTACCGAACACGATACATTTATTGTGTTCGTGGCATATTAGTAATAAATTTCCGGAGAAGCTCTCAACCTACTATGCAAAGGAGGAATTTAAAGGTGATTTCAACAATTGCATATATCACTCGTTGACCGAAGAAATTTTTGAGGATAGGTGGAAAGCATTGATCTTAAAGTACAAGTTGGAGGATAATACATAATTGCAAGGCTTGTATAATTTGAAGCATAAGTGGATCGATGCTTATACACGTAACATTTTTTTCGCGGGTCAAAAAACAACTTCAAGAAGCGAAGGAATGAATGACTTTTTTGATGTTTATGTAGGGTCTTGCACGGGGTTAAAAGAATTTGTTGAGGGTGCACAAAAAACGTTAGAAAGACAATTTATGCGTGAGAAAGAAGAGGATTATAATACACGTCATAAAATTCGTTACATGCGACTGAAGACCGCCTTGGAGCAACATGTCGCTTCCATTTATACGAAAGAGATGTTTAAAAAATTTCAAGACCAATTGGTTGAGGCCGCAAAGTACTTTGTGGAGAAGGATAGAGACCGTTCCTTAGAAGATGTGGAGGATATGTACTACAAATATTATCAACCATTAATGGTTGAGTCTAAGAGAACCACTTATCTCGTTACCTTCAACAAGTTGTCATTTTGGGGTTGTTGCATATGTAGAATGTTTGAGCATTCGGGCATGCCGTGTCGTCATATTATTGCCGTGTTGATAAAAAGGTGTGTGGCCGAATTACCGGAATATTTTGTGAAACGGAGGTGGACTAGGGATGCCAATAGAGTTGATGGTGTGTTGCTATATCACATGCCCGGAGATGATGCCTCATCCCTTGATTTGACTCCAACGGAAATATTTAATCACATGACTTTACTCACTATGGGGTTTAGTCATAGTTGGATGGCGTCGAAGGAACGTTATGAGTATGCCGTGAGAGTTATTAATTGAGAGACCGAAATTATTGAGAAAATGCCCGTGCATGGGGTGAAAGGTGTTGGAATTGAATTTGATACCAAAATTACTCAAAAAAGTGGAGAGAAATTGTATGAAACTATTCTTGACCCCGTTGTTTCGAAAACCAAAGGACGCAAAAAAAGAGCACGGAATTAAAAATCCCGTTGAGGAACTTGTAAAGAAAAAAAGGAAAAGCGGACATTGCAACATTGAGGGACATGATGCTAGAAAATGTTTAGTGAAATTGGAAGAATTGAGAAAAAGACAAAGTGTTAGGTCACACAACACTGTAGAAGGGTGTTGAATACAGTGTTAATACAATCAAATCGATTTAACACAAGTATGTAACAAAGATCAAGTATATTGAATAAACTCTGTTACAATAAGAACTGTTGTTCTCTCTCAGTGATGAACAAATATCACTAAGAGCTTCTAGGTTACAATGTATAATCTTCTCGATAATGATAACACATATAGTGTAAACCCTAAGTCTGTGTTTATATAGTACACAGTTACAAGATAACTTCTAATTGATATGGAATACAATTTTGTCTCCTAAAATATATCAATCAAATATCTTCTGCAAGTCTTACAGTCTTCTAAATCTTTCCATACATATCTTCTTTTATTTTAATCTCGATCTTCTACAGTAAATCAGCTTCCTTCCTTATATGAAAGTCTTCCCGCACTTAAGTTCTGATATGACCTTAAGTTTTGATATTAAGTTCTGACTTTCAGTAAGTCCTGATTTCAGTAAGTCCTGATATGTCATGTTTGTTAAGATCTGAAAACAAAACATGAATCATATTAGACATGATATCTCAAATATATCTAACAATCTCCCCCAACTTATAAATTATGCAAAATATACAAGTTAATAGATTTGATGATGTCAAAAACATTTAAGTACAAATGTAATAAGAGTTTAACTAGATAACTAACTACAACTTACAGTCCTTGTAGCTTTTACCAATCTCACTGAATCAATCTAAATCCATAATGATTCTTGACAAAGCTTGATATCAGCTTTTCTTCTTTAATCCTTAGGAGTTGAGACATTGTAGCTTTAACTTGCTTCATCTCTTCATCTTGACTCCCAATCTGGTAGATTGCAGTCCTTAAAGCAGATATATGGTTTCTTTCTAAACCATCATTCAGTCTTATTACCCTAGGATGAGAAGAATCTTCATTATAGCACATACATTTCTCATTCAGTAATACTTCAAGCTTAGAAGAATCCTTCTTCATTGGAGTTTCACTTCCATCATCTTTAACAATACTAGGAATGAATTTTGTAACTCTTGAACCAGAAATTCTTGCTTTATCTCTGATGGTCTTTAATATGAAATTAGACCATCTCCTGGTAATATCAGACTTTACCTCTAAAAGGTAATGAACGAATTGAAGTTCTTTCAGTGATTTGTTTAGCACATCTGATTCTGACATCTGATATGTCCTTCCATCTTCAAGAAATAGAATCATATTTTCCTTGATATTGTGCTTGTCATGAGCATCCAGTACCACTTGAACAGAGATAACCTTATCAAGGTATTTCTGTGTAACATCTTTAAGAGGTTGGTTAGTTAAAAGAAATGGATCTCTAGTCAGCACTTCAACTCCTGTTTTAATCTTAGCTTCATCAGAACCTAGTCCAGCTCTGTCTCTTGCTTCTCTGGCTTTCAATCCAACAGTCATGAAATCAGATAACAATTAGCTTTTCTTTGGATCTGATGGTTTGACATTTTTCCATAGGAATTTCTTTTTATCAGCTACTTTCATCTTGTCTAAATCAACTTGAGCACTGTCAGAGGTTGATGTCTTGATGACCTTGTCAGAACTTGCTGTTCCATTTGTAGCTTGCAGTTCTTCACTCTAAACAACTTGAGCCTTGTCAGAGGTTGTCTTTGATTCTTCAGAAATCTTCCTTCTTTTCAGAGTTTGAACATCTTCATCTTCAGCAAGAGTGTCATCGGTAACTTGAACCATTTTGCACACTGGTTTTATCAGAATTTGAGGAATTTTCATCTCCAGTGGCTTGATTGGTTCATCAACTTTTCTCTTCCCTTTGTCTTTGGGATCAATCTCAGATTGTGATCTTGTTTTGGGCTTTGATGCCTCAGTATGTGACTTCTCCTTGATCACAATGCCTTTTACCTTAGGCCTTGGAGGTTTCTTTGCAACAGAAGCTTTTGTCTTTAGATTTTTCTTTTCAGCTTTAAATCTAGCTTCTTCCTCCTTGAGATTTTCTAAGTCCATTCCTGGATTATGCTTCAAAAATAATCTTCTAGCAATTTCCTCATCAAGTGTCTAAATCTTGGGATCTTTGTAGTAGACAGTTGTCTGCTTTCACTTGAGCTTCAGAGATTGCATGAACTTTTTGAGAATCTTGACTTCCACCTTGTATCAGAACATCAGGCTTTGTCATCAGACTTTTCTCATCAGCACTTGATATCAGATTTTGAGTATTAGTACTTGCTATCAGATTTTGAGTTTGAGCAGCTTCAGAACTTGTCTTCTTTTGAATAGAAGATTCGTTTGCATCAGTAATTAGTTTCCTTGAAGAAACCTTGCTGTTGTGCTCTTTACCTTGAACTTGGCCTCTACCCTTGCTAGGGTTTCCCTGGTCATCAGCTTCATCATCTTTCTTCTTCAGTATTTGATCATTAGAGCATTTAGACTTAACCATCTTCTCCCCCTTTTTCGCATCATCTGATAGTAAGAGTGAGAGAAGAAGTTCAACTGAAGATTGGATCTCATCCAATTGAGCCGGTTGAGAAGCTTGATTAGCCAAGACCTCAGAGATTTGGGCATGTTGCTTCTCTTGAGCTTTCTCAATTGCTTCTACTTTCTCAAGTGTAGGTCTGATAATCCATGTTTTGTCAAGCTTGATCTGCATATCTAGCTTATTAGCTGATTCTTGTAGTTTATCAACCTTTGCTTGAGTTTCAGATTATAGACCTTGAAGGCTTTTGGTAGTTAGAGTTGTGATTTTAATTTGAGTCTTGAAATCAGTACTAGTCATCAGCTCATCAGCCTTAGCAATGTGCTTTGTCAGAACTTTAGAGCTTGGAATGAAATCAGAATCATTCCACTTCTTGGTCCACTCTACTCCTCTATGAGTTTCATCCCAAGGTACAGGAGCATCATGTTCAACAAATTTCTTGACCAATGCTTCCTTTCCAAGTACAGGAGCCGGAGTATGTACAGAAACACTGTCTCCAGAGCTTGAAGAAGACTCATCATCCTCTAATAACACAACAGTGTGTGAGGCTATAGGAGTTTCTGATTCAACTTCATCTAAATTCTGATCTCCAGGTTTTTGATCCAGAATTGGTGTAGATGGTATCTCAGCATCAGCATTTGAGATTGGAGAATGAGTTGGAGATGTCTGAGCTACTGTAGGTGGAGCTTCCAGATAAAGAACATTTGGTATATTCAGATTGTGAATATCTATTCCAGAATTTGCAGCTTGTTCATCAGCATTATCTGTAGCTTTGATTGGAGAGACATGAGGTGTTAGCACAGTATCTTGAGCTTGAGTAGGGGATGGAAGAGCTTCAACTACCACAGGTTCTGATGAGATCAGAAATTCCTGATCCCCTTCCTCAGCTTCAGTAGTATCCTCAGATGGAGGCTTAGCCATGTGCCTTTTGGCCCTTATTTTCTTTAATCTCCTTGATAGAGAAGGAGTTGCTTCATCATCAGTACTTATTGTTCTTTTCCTCTTTAAAGTATCAGAACTTTGAGCTTCAGCATTTACCTGATGGGCTGACCCTTCAGCGTCTATATCTTTCTGAAAAACCACAATTTCAGCTTCAACTGTCACAGGTTCTGATGCATGAACCTGTGCTTCCTCCTCACTATCAGTTTCATCCCTGAGAATCATCTTCCTTCTCTTTTGTGGAGGTTGAGGTACATACTTTTCCCTTTTGGGCCTGAAAGGTGAAGGTCTGATGGTAGGTGCTGATGGTTGTTATTGTGAGGGTTGTGTTGGTTTGAAGTATGTTCTGATGGTATGTTGTGGTTGTAGTTGAGAAGTTTGAGGTGATTGTGTAGTGGTGGTAGGTACTGATGGTTGAGGATGAGATGGTTGGATATCAGGAAATTTAGTAGTGTATGTGGCTGGGTTAGAGTTTACCAGAAACTGTTTGACAGATGTAGGAATTTGGAGGGGTCTCAAAATAGTTTTCTTATTATCAGCAGATAATAAGTGATTAAATGCTCTCTTAGAAAGTTTAAATGGTGAAATCAGCTCACTTGCTAATTGGAGTGTATCAGGGTTACAAAAGCTGTAAATAAGTTGACAGAATCTAGCAAAATATACAGTATTTCTATCTCTTGTCATCATATCCCCTATGAATCCTAGTACAGCAGTAGCAAAATCAAAATGAGATTGAGCAATCAGAGCATACCCAATTTGCTGACTGAGGATAGGAATTGCATCAAAGTTTGAACACTTGTTTGCAAAGGTTCTTGTGATGTAATCAAAGAAGAAATTCCACTCCCTTCTGATGTGGGGTCTCTTTAGTTGTCCAAGCTTTGCCAAAGTTTGCTCATAGCCCAGATTGGCCATTAGCTGTTGAAGAGCTGGCTCCTCAACTGTTGAAAAAATGCAGTTGTCTGGCAGATGAAGTGCTTGTCGAACTGTGGCCAAATTCACCACATGGGCATCCTCCCCTGTTGTAAATACAATAGTTGGAGACCCATTGGCACCACCATCATCATACACTCCTGACCTCCAGAACTCCAGCACTTGAGTTCCTGAGAATGAGTCTGGTTGGGTCAGTGCATAACCTATTTTACTTCGAGACAAAAAGTCTTGGATAAAGTGAACTTCTGATGGAGCTTCATCCTTAGATAGAATAGATGAGTAATTGTTAGGGACAAACTTAGCTCCATTAAAAATAATATCTTTTGGTGCCATTTCTGTTAAAAATCAAATGAGGAAAAGAGTGTTTGCAAGGTATTTGATAAAATGCCTGTATGAAAAATAGCTTCAGAGAATATTAGTGGGTGAGAGAAAATAAGAGAATGAGAGAAGTAGGTAAAAGATTGTAAAATATTTTAACTTTCTTATTTATAGAACCCATGTGAAGTATGGCAGACAGTTTACACCTGGAAATATATGAACAGTCAATAGTTAAAGCAGGAGTTAGTGGGCACGGAAAATAAGTAATAATTACTGTGCACATGTCGTTTTTCAAGACAAACACGTTTACCACTAACCCAAATGATTATGACTGTTTTTATCTCACCTAATTATATTCTGATTAAATATGACCGTTTCACTATTTACCATAAATAAGTCAAGTACATAAATAATGCCACATAAGCATCAGAGTTTCCATCAGGATTTACATCAGAACTTGACTAACATCAGAATTTAACGGTCATCAGAACATGGCTTATGTACCCAAAAAGTGAATGTTTGTATTTGTGATTCTTTATACAAATACTGACTTGTTTCTTCAGATTTTAATCATCAGAACTTCAATCAGAACTTGTCCTCAGAATTTATGCATATGACACTTAACTGTTTATCTGAAACAACTTGATCACCACAGTAATTTTCATCATTTATATGGAGTGAGAGTGTGTGCTTTTGCAAAATATCAGATAAAGATTAAAGTCTGATATACTTCAGTACATCTTAGAAATAATGCATAACTAAGAAAAGTGCTTCAAATCTGTCATTAATAATGAAGTCTACTATAGGATAAATTGGTGCATGAGTCCAACTCAACTGTTTGTGCTCATTTTATGCATCTTTTAAAATTCTTTTTCACAGTGGCTTCTCAGTGTAAATGAGTCACAACTGCTATCAGAATTTATGCTATTATCAGAGTATTTCTCCAGTAATCAGATAATATGAAAAGTCGCCAAGAAAAATTTATTTGTTTTTCTAATGCATATAACTTAATATCAGCAATGCACTTGGGTCTTCCCTTCCACATATTTACTCTAGATCTCAAAGGAGTACCTGACTTTAATTTTCTTTTCTTTTCTTTTCATCAGATAAGTGAGGCTTATCAAGCATGTGGTTCATCCTTAAGATTTACTAACATCAGAATTTGACAGATAAGAAGCAAGAATCTAGTTTGTGACTTGGTAATAAGATACACAAAGTAAATTTGACTAACCTCAAAATTAGAATTTGCTTGTGTTAATGAGTTTCCACATAAACAACTAATTCAAACATGGGATTTCAAGTATGTTAAAGACTACTAGGTCAGCATCTAACACAGTTATCCTCATTGGATTGAATAGTCACAAACATTCAAATCACTATCAGAGTGTATAGATCCACATCAGATAACAATCAGCATTTAATGTATTTCAATTTAAGCACAAATTACATGAAGATAAGACAATCTGTAAACACTGATCATAAAGTCTGATGCATGAGAACAAAAAACTAAGCAGATTTAGAGAAAGAACTTGAAACCATTCCAAGTTCATTTACCAGTCTTGTAAAAGTAGCTTCACATAGTGGTTTTGTGAAGATATATGTTAGTTGTTGATCTGTTGGGATAAAATGCAATTCCACTGTACCTTCCATCACATGTTCTCTTATGAAATGGTACCTAATGTTGATGTGCTTTGTCATTGAGTGTTGAATTGGATTACCTGTCATAGCAATAGCACTTTGAGTATCACAGTAAATAGGTATTTTAGAAAATTCTAACCCATAATCCAGTAACTGATTCTTCATCCAAAAAATCTGTGCACAACAGAATCCTGCAACAATATATTCTGCTTCTGCAGTTGATGTGGAAATTGATTTCTGTTTCTTACTAAACCAAGAAACTAATCTGCCTCCAAGAAATTGGCAGCTTCCACTCGTGCTTTTTCTGTCTATTTTGCATCCTGCAAAATCTGCATCTGAGTAACCTATTAGCTTAAAGTCTGATTCTCTAGGATACCACAATCCTAGATCAGATGTACCCTTGAGGTACTTGAAAACTCTTTTCACAGCTATTAAATGAGGTTCTCTTGGATCAGCCTGAAATCTTACACAAAGACAGGTAGCATACATGATATCAGGTCTACTAGCAGTTAAATAGAGTAAAGAGCCAATCATACCTCTGTAGTTAGTAATATCTACTGATGAACCAGTATCTTTATCTAATTTGGTTGCAGTGTCCATGGGAGTGGATGCAGTTGAACAATCTTGCATTCTAAATTTCTTCAGTAAATTTCAGGTGTACTTGGATTGATTGATAAAAGTACCTTCTTCATTTTGCTTGACTTGAAGTCCCATAAAATAGCTAAGTTCTCCCATCATACTCATTTGATATCTTGATTGCATTAGCTTTGCAAACCTTTCACAGAGTTTGACATTTGTAGAACCAAATATGATATCATCAATATATATATGTACCAAAAGTAAGTCCTTTCCATGGTTGAGGTAGAACAGTGTTTTATCAATTGTACCTCTGTGAAATCCACTTTCCAGAAGGAATTGAGCTAAAGTCTCATACCATGCCCTTGGAGCTTGCTTAAGGCCATAAAGTGCTTTGTCTAATCTGTAGACATGATTTGGAAATTTTTGATCTTCAGATCCTGGAGGTTGTTCAACATATACCTCTTCTTCCAATTCTCCATTGAGGAAAGCACTTTTCACATCCATTTGAAAGACTTTAAATTTTTTGTGAGCAGCATAAGCCAAAAAGATTCTTATGGCTTCCAATCTAGCAACTGGTGCAAATTTTTCATCATAATCAATACCCTCCTATTGAGAGTAACCCTTAGCAACCAGCCTTGCTTTGTTCCTTGTAATTATGCCATCACTGTCAGTTTTGTTTCTGAACACCCATTTTGTGCCAACAATTGATATGTTCTTTGGTCTTGGCACTAGGGTCCAGACTTTATTTCTTTTAAATTCATTCAACTCTTCCTGCATTGCTTGCACCCAGTCAGTATCTTGAAGAGCTTATTCCACTTTCTTTGGTTCAGTCTGAGATAGAAGAGAATGATAGAGACATTCATTTGATGTTGCAGTTCTAGTTCTGACACCTTCTTCAGGATCTCCAATTATTAAGTCAGGTGTATGTGATTTGGTCCACTTCCTTATAGATGGAAGTTGATTTCTAGAACTGGATCCTCCCCCATGATCCATGTTGTCTCCATCAGCATTTTCTGATACTCCCCCTGTAGTTATGCTCTCTAAGACTTCAGAATTTGAGTTAGATTCTTCAGGATTTGAAGAATCGGAGTTTCCAGAATTATCAGAATTTGGCTCATCAGAACTTGATGAATCAGAACTTGAAGAGCCAGTGACAGGTTCTGATGCTTCTTGAGAGTATTAAGTTATGGTAGGATCTTCAGCTTGCTCCCCCTGGACATGTGCATTTTCCTTTGGAGTTGTTACCACAGTTTCAATGACATCAGAACTTAACCCGTCAGAACTTACAGGATCAGAGTTTAAGTCATCAGAATTTACAGTATCAGAGTTTAAATCTTCATTTTCAAATCTCAGCTGATCATTATCATTGAAATCTTCAAGTCCAGTAATCTTCTTA